>NC_087513.1:129750923-129800923 GCF_963921805.1 Phalacrocorax carbo | reverse complement strand
CATTTTCTCAGATTTTTGTTTTATTGTTCATCAATGCCCTAATCCTGCTGGCTAAATTTTAGCATGGGTGATCTTGTTAAGACAGCTCAGAGGTTCCAGCTAGCCCATAATGTAGAGGATTACTGCCTGATAAGGATGGGAAGGCTAGCGTGCTCTTCCCCTTGCTGAAAACCACTCAAAAATCCTCACCTAACAAAACAGTCTTTTGGCAGGGATAATAAATAGTATGAGGTTTGGCTGCTTTCCTGCTGCCACACTAGGTTGTTGTTATCTAACCTAATTTATGTCTTCCAGTCAGCATTCAGCCTCATTCCTCATCCCAGTTGCAGAAATATGTAGAAGCTCCAAACAATGAGCTAGCTGTGGTAAAAATGAATTTTCTGCTTGAGACAGCTCCTCTGGTTAGCTGTACTGTATGTTCGAAGTTATTGATCATTGGCTACACAAATATTTTTTTAAAATCCACACCTCCTTCAACTTTGAGAAAAAAAAAAATATTTTTTTTGAACTTGTAGTGTTCCCTTGTAGTTCTGTAAACCTTAACAAAAGAACTGGCATTTCTTGACTGAACACATCCAGTACATCACCTTACAAGATGTTAATGATGACCTAATGTAGATAGTATAATCTTGAAGCCTTGTGAAGAAATAACGTATTAAAGATTACATCCTTTCAACAGACAATTTCCATTGCAGACTTATATGGTGGAGTGAAGATAAAATTGAGTGGGATATATAAATATGGTAAATAAAAGATGAAAGGTTGTAAGGGAAAAACAGTGAAGAAAAATGTGTCTTTGTAAAAGCTGTAAAGAAAAGGGAAATACTAAGCTTTCCCAGCTGGCTGTATTTGGCTGTATTGAGCTTGATGTGTGTGCAGCCTTACTAGCAAGAGTCTTGGATTTATCAGAAAGGTGGAAAATCCTAAAGAGGTTCCTTGTGGCGAGCAGAAGGCAAACGGTAGTATTTCTAAGAATTCCCTTGGAAGCCTTTGATTCCAGCACACTCTTGGCTACCTTGATGTGTGTTGTGGACCTGGCCTCTACATGAGCAGGCTTGTCAGGGTTGCCATACCTGTGGAAATTAGGTGCCTTGCCGTGCAGAATTGGAATGAGCTTTTTAATTATATAAGATTTAAGAATACCAACGTTAAAAGCATAATTTTTAAAGGAAGAAGTTAAAAGAGTATAAAACAATAATGGTGATTATTGACATTGTATTTTGCAGTAAGTACATTTCATTAGGTACTCTTGCCGTCCTGTCTAGCTTATAAAGATGGCTAATTAGCCAATCCAGCTTTTCCTAGGCCAGAAACTTTTGAGAGCTACATTTTCCTAAACCCGCTAAGAGCAGCTGCTCTGGGCAGCCTATTCTTTCTGTACTCAGATGAAATGTCTTCTTTCTTGTTCATCTTTTTATTCCCTATAATTTGGGCACTGGGGTGCTCTATGATACTGTAAAGGATAAGGTCATTTTTTTTCCCAGTCTTACTTATTTAAGATTACATGATTGACATTTTTATTGTATATATGTGTGAGTATTTTCCCTGGTCCTAAACTTCAGGTTTCTTTTTTGTGTTTGCTGTCTTTTAAATCCCAGAAATACAACTTTATTAGCTTAGCAAATTAGATGTCTTAAAGGGAACATAAATCATTAATAATTAAGATTTATTATGTTTTGCTTCCTACAAGCTTGTTATACAGTCTACATAAGCAACTTTTTTTTTTTAATGGGGGAAGGGTTGGAGATGGATTTGAGGGTGAAATGGCCAAAACTACTTATATTTTGTTAGACTTTGAGAAATCTGATTACCAGTAGCTCTTAATCCACTGTTGTTCAAGGGCTCGCTTTCTGCTGGAGTACTGTGATGGCAGTAACTCAAGTTCACTGGTGGGTCCTTGCCACAGCATCAACCCACTAAGAACTGTTGGGAAGGAGGAGCTCCACGGAGAGCCAGCGTTGTGCCTACTAATGGTTTTACTTGGTCAGATCAGTTCTGAATTTCTCTAAACTACGTATCACAACAGGTACAAAAAGCTGCTTAGCTACTTTTTTTGGTTACTGAAACCTAGCTTCCTTCTCTACTTCTATTCCTTCAAGAGGTAGATTTGGCTGGCATCTAAAATTGTGTATTCAAGGAGAGGTTTGATGCAGAGAATGTCATTGTGCAGTTTCGGGATGGGTCTATTTGGTATCTGATGAAAAATAATGTCGTTCCTCAGGAAGAGGATGAAATTCAATTAGCGGAGGTTGTAAGCACAGGTAAGTTATTTAGAGAAGGAGGAGAAGCGAGTCTTTGCAAATAATTTTTTTTTTCAAGTTACTAGAAAACTTAATGTCCATTCTTCTTGTGATTGGGCTACTTTTTATGGGTGCGCATGTAATTTTACTCTAATGCCAGTGTTGGCAATATATGACAAAGTCTACAGTGTTTGACACTGTAGATACAATTCTTGTAGACATCAGATCCTTCTATTAGGAGTGTTTTATCTGACCTGTCCAGTTTGATCAAATGTTTTTACAAGCATTGTGCCATGATCAGGAACCATCTGGCTGAAGTTCAAGTTCAGACGTCAGTAGTTCTAGCTGAAAAGTTTCTGAAATGTCTGTCCCATTACAGAAATTCTCTGTCCCCCTCCTTCCTGTTGTTACGGGTTGTCTTTTTATGGCATTGCTGTACCTGCAGTCACTGGCGTACAGAAGAGGGGAAGAAGTCTTTTGAGGAAGCTCTTTCCCTTTCTACCCTTGGAGGCAGTGCTCTCTTGTTTCTCAGTTTATCTGCTAAACGGATTCCCACCTTTGAAACATACACAAGTGCATAGCTTGAAAGTTTGTGTAGCTTTATACTGCAGTACCCATATGTTCTGCGTGATCACTAGAAGGGAGGGAAATGTTTCTGGTAAGGCTTGTTAACTTTTAGTACTATTTGTTTATGGTAAGATGGTTTGTCTTGTATCATTGTACTTCTCATTAAGGTATCTCAAGTTCAGAACAGTAAATGTTATATTCATTGATTACACATTTTAACTTCCCTTGGGGGACACCAAGTCTAGTATTTGAAGCATCTGATCTAATTTCATATCAGATACACTGAACTTATCAGGAAAATTTTCAGTCCTATCATCAGAAAAGTTAAGTGTCTTTCTAATGAAAAGTGACTAGTTACAAATTGTTAGACTGCTACTCTGTGACAAAAGTGAGAAAATTATTTTTAAAAGGAATTTATAAAAACTGAAGTGAACCGAATGTTGCTCTGACCAGCAGATTGCTGTTAAGGAAGGCTTTTCCGTGTCTTCCTGTTAGAACCAGCTGCTTTGCTTTTGTCCTAGAGACAAAATATCCCTTGCACTTGGAGGTATTAATGCTATTAATAACTACACCATATTCTTCTTCCAGCTTACCCTCCAGAACTTACTCAGAAATGTGGCAAAGTAGGTGCATGGTTTCCCTGTGAGGCTTGCTGTCACTTAGACACTGCTTCTGAGCTTCCTGCAGACTTTTGTCTGGAAGACCTGTTATCACAAGATCTCTTGCTTTGCCAGCTTGGAACCTCACAAATTACTTTTTGTCTTTTCTGTTGTATTTGGTAAAATAACATTTAATTTCTAAAGAAATACCTGACCTGCTTTAGTGTTTTTGTGCCAGGGCAAAAAAAGAGCATGCAGTTTGTATGTATTATTTTTAAGAGTCTGGTGTAAAGTTTGAAAGGTTAAATTTACGATTTCTTCACTTGTTGAACATGAACACTCAAAATTCCTAATACAACCAGATGGTTCTGCCCAGATGGAAGTGTACGTCCAAGGCAAAAAAAAAAATAAAACGACCAACCCAAACTGAATTGTGGCCCCTAAGGGAGGGCTAGTCTTTGGAAGAGCTTTGTAGTGTTTTGTTTGTTTGGTGGGTTTTTTGGTGGTGTTTTTTGTTTTGTTTGTTTTGGTTTTGTAATAGATGATGCCTGAGTATTTAATGCCTCACTGCTTTAGTAATTTTTTATTAACACCCAACACTGTTTGCAGATGCCCTAACTTTACAGAAGGGGAGCTGAAGTTACCAGAAGGCCTAGAGATTTGCCTAAGGGTATGCAGCTCTGCAGAAACAGAGGTGGTAAACAGGTCTTCTCTGTCCTTGTCTAATGCTTAAATACCAACAGTTCCTTTTCTGTTAGAGACTGGAGCTATGGAAAGATCACTTGTTGTCACTTTTGTGAATGTGTACCATTTCACATTTTTAACTGGGTTCACTAGAGTTTTTTGTGTTCAGGGTTTCTCTCATCTCTATCAGAGCCATAACTTGCCAGAGTAATACTCTCCATGATGAAGAATACTCCAGTAACCATTTTGCTTATTTGGTAATTGGAGCTCTTTCAATGGTAGCTAATTATTGCATAGGTTGCTACCATGGTTCAACGCATTTTGCTTTTCTCCAGCAACAAGGAACCTATTATTTTTATTTAAACCAATATTTCTTTCAGCTACATGTAAAAATAATCACTTTGAGAGGGTTTCCCATTAGAGAACTCACTTATTGTTTGTCACCAATCTCTCTCAGTTGTGGAAACATTATGATTTAATCCATTGAAGATGATTATTTAAGGTAGTCTATATTAAGAATACAAGGGGGGGGGGGTTAACAGTTTGCAGACAAACAGTTTTCCTTTAGCGGGGATGCCTTGCTTGCTTACACATATGCTTTGTGTAAAACTTATTTCTGTGGTCTTTGTCTAAATATCTGTGGTTAGGAACCAACAGTGCAAGGAATAATTTTAATAATAATCTGATAGTTTTATTTGTGTGACGATAACTCAGTAATAATCAGCTTGGACTCCTTGCACTTGTGAGAAACAAGGAGACACCATTCAAATAATAAGCAGGGAAACTGGAAAAACGGCAGCTTCACTCTTATGCTCCATCCCTACCCTGTGTCAAGTCGCCAGCTGATCATTTCCAGGGCTGTGATTATTAAACACAGAATCATTAACATTAATGAACTACATATAGAAAGTTCTACTGCTCATATTATGAGGGTCTAGTTACAGTAAATCATGGTGATGGGCATTTCTGGGTTTTTTTGTGTGTTGGTGGCTTTTTTTTAAAAAAAAAAAAAACAACCCTGTATTACATGGGAGGCATCTTTGGAAGATAACACGTAGTCCCTCGTATCCACACCTGAAACAATAAACTATGACAATAAAAGGACTACACATATTACGGTTATTAATGAGCTACAGAGCTGTCTCTGTCACAACTATATAACTCATTACAGTTTAGCTGTGTGTTTTGGGGTGTCCCATGAAAATGAATAGGTGTTCTAGGTCATTCACATCATGTTATTAGAGGATGATTTTTTTAATTTTTAAGTGTGTTTACTTTTTCATGTGTTACTCGGTTGCTTCAGTATAATTGCTCGAACATTCTTTGAAGCTTTTGAGAATCTTCAGAATAACCCTCCAGACTGTTGTATATTTTTTTCTGAACTTTATTCAGCACCTCTTGAATGAAAATGCGCTGGGGGGTGTGTGTGGTGTGTAAGGGCTGATGTACACTTTTTCTCCTGGAGCACACACACATACACAGTATAGACCTTAGAGCAGCTGACAAAATGAACACCTAAAGTTTTTAAATTTTGCCTGTTCTTAGGTGGACTAGTTCCTTTTCTTTGTGGATAATCTCAGGGTTGGTGTCTTTCTCTCTTCCTGTTTGGACTTGCCAATTGAAGGATACAGAACAAAATTTCACATTTTTTTTCAAAGCAGTCTACAAAAGTGACATCAATAACAATCAGTTTTAAACATGCATTGTCTGGTGAAACCTGTTTCACCCAGACCCCTAGTAGACAATGCCAGAGATGTATATAGAGAAGACGGCATTAAAGAATAAAATGCATCAAAATTAGTGTATGTGCTGATGCCAATGCCACTTTCAGTGCTGAAGAATCCATTCGGAGTTATGGAGAAGGAAATTGAAAATAACCTGTGTTTTGCCCAGAAAGGAAAGCATATGGTGATAAATCCTGCATAACATTGACTGTTTATGGAAGGAGCAGATGGCATCATACTAAGCTAGTAGAGTTGTGTCTGGTACGTAAAGTGCTGCCCTTGATTTCAACCCTAGGGTAGTAGATAAAGTTGCCTTATAAGTCATTGAGATGTGCCTTTGTACACAACTGATCTTAACATTTCGGTGCCACCCACAGAAAAGATGCTGTACTTTGCTTTGTCATCTGCATAACATGACTTTTCTTTAGCATTTAGTAGAAAGCCATTCTACTGAAGTCTGAGAGAGCTCCCTTCAGAGACCTGAGATGAAGACTTGCATTGATAAAGCTGATCATATACACTGCTACAGATAGATAGGTGCTACTATAACCTGTTGGGGACAGTTCATCTAACCAAAACAGAGGAAGAAAGATCTTATTTAACAGAGGAGACACCCGTGTACCTCCTGGCTCCAGAATAAGTTAAGCAAGTTAAATAAACTGTACTGTTTGCCTTCCCAGCTGAAGCAGTAATCTTGCATAGTCTGAGAAGTTTCAGGAGTTGCTTGTTTATATTGTTGGTACCTCAGTGGTGGGGACTTCAGTCCATCTCTAACAATTCTGATCTTCTAATAGTAAAAAGTTTCAGGGTGCATGATGAGTAGCTGAAGCATTTTCATATCTCAGTTTAGTTTCCTTATTATCTTAACTTTTAAGAAAAATCAAGGTAAACAAGAAGGAACATTGACTTCAAGTCTCTTAGAATTTACTGAAATGCCACCTTTGCTTTAGGCAAAATAATGTCCTCTGCAGCGGGATATATTCCTTGCTTCAGATTATTTAACTACTTGAGCTCAAAGAATAGTTCATTAAAAACTGAGAAACTAGGAGTTGAAGGCAGAAACCTAGCTTTTCAAACTCTTTACTCTTCTTGCTAAAACCTAGAATTGAGGGAATGAGTCCTAAGTCTTGAGAGACAGGAATACGGTAATCCAAAGCTGTATGTTTAGTTCCCTCCCTGTGAGTGATACTTTTTTTCACATGCTTGCTTTTACATCTAAAACATATTTAGATAAGCTTATTTGCTTGTGCATCTAGCCTGTTTATAGTGTTGTTTATTTACTAATAAACCAGTTTTTAAATGCTGTACTTGTGCTTATTGAATGATAATCAAGGTTTAGTTAAAAAAAGGCTTTCACAAATATTAGTAAATTATTTTGCAGAAAATAAATGCAATGTTACCCATTTCTTAACAGAATCATAATTTAAATAATTTGCTATTGTATTTTCACTAAAATGTCTGTGTTCATACATATGTGCATACATACATGCAGTGCAGACATGTATATATGTATACACATGTGCATGTACATGTGCATGTACACACATTATATAACATCTGTACAATTAGTCATTGATAGCTGTTACAATGTTCTTAGAAAAAAAGATACTTCAGAGCAGATAGTGCCTGGTCTTTTTCAAGACTCAGTTACAAGTTTTATGTGCTTGTCTCATATAATTGTATTAAATAATAGTAATATAGAAGATTAGTTATAAACATCTTGGTGCTGAAAATTTCAGAGTAAAGAACACTTCACAATGACAGGTGTATACTGAGGGTATGTCAGGCAAGTGATTCCCCCAGCCCAGAGAAGAGTGATTCTTAGTTAAGACTTACGTTCTCACTGCCAAGTCTTAACTGCGCTGCTCAGATGAGCCTTGAGTACTGGGTGCAAGGCAGAGCTTGAACCCAAAACTAGAAGCAGGGGAACATACCATCTTCCCTTGCTAGCAGTAGCTGGTTTTGTTTATTCACATCAGCTGCCATGCAGTTTGCTGTTTTGCCTTGTGCCAGCTGTTCACCATGCAGGAAGGCAGTTAGATTTTGGGGGTTAGTTTTACTGCCAGATTGGAAAAGAGGTGAGTAATTTTTGCTGGATTAGTGAGTTGATTTTGGTTTACCACATGCTCAGATGAGCAGTGGAGCACACACGAGACCAGGAACAGGGGAGAGGGTTGCGTACGAATCGCTAAAATGAGAAACTGTTTGTTAAGCACAGATGACACTCAGTCTTTTTATTTAAAAAACAACATATCTCCAAGGAAGAACAGGGTTTCTTTCATGTCTCTGCTTACACTGCCAGCTTTAAGTAGAGACGATCTACCACCATTAGTGGTCCAACAGCTTTATCCTTCCATTTCTCCAGAGCTCTACAGGTAAGTACTGCCTGGTCTGCTAGCACTTGCTGTTCACCTTGTGTCTGTGCCATATGCCTTGTGGTGTCATGAATCCTCAAAGCAGAACAGTTCCAGCTTGGGACTCTCCCAAGTTTTAGATAATTCATTCAGATTCTTTGTTATGGCGAGAAGTATTTTGCTTATTAAATTTCCTTCCTTTTCTATTTTGCCATGTTCATGTCTCCTAAATCTTGTTAATAGCCAGCTACTTTTTCTCCAGGGTTTCTTAATGAAAATGTTTAGTAATATTATTGTCAGGATCCTCCCCGGAGGTATTCTGTTAACCCCTTCACTCAGTCCGATGTCCCTTGTCAGCAAGTGTCGTCATCTGTTCTTCACCCAGTTCCTCATCCACTCTCTGTTCTTTTGCTGGCATTGTAGTCCAGAGTTGGTTTTTATAATTAGATCCTCTGTAGTGTTATCACTAATTGCTAAACAGGACTTAAACCAGCAAAAGTTCCCGTCATTTCCATTGCTTAATGGGAAAAAAAAAAATCTCATAATGCACAAGAATATCCAGTCTTCTGCTGTGCCTTTTTTTTCATTGACCCCTGCATGTATGTGGAAGAACATCTTCTTTCATCATACAGACCTTGGTAATAAATGGACTAGGGAAAATTTCATCATATCCAAATCCTGCCACATCTGTTTCAGTTTCCTTTTACTTCTTTAATGGACTCTGTGAGTCATAATCACTAAAAAAAAAAACAAAAAAACCAAAACCAATATTGATTGAAGGGGTGGACAGTTTGGAGGGTTAAGGAGGAAACCACACACACCCCCATGCACCTCCCCATTTAGTTTGTAGCCAATTCTGCTGTCAGGAAAAATGGTGACCAGTCATGTCATGTTTTTAATGAAATTTGGTGTAAGTTTTCAAAAACTGTTTGTATGCTAAAACATAAAGGCTGCAATTTAGATGTGCTTTTATTTCACCTTTTTGTTTTATGTGAAGTAGTTATTTTAGGTGCACAGCTTATTTCAACCTATTCTACACAGACCAGCACTATGTTTTAACTAGGTTTTGTGATGCATGAGAAGACCAGACTTCAGTACACATCAGCACTGGCGTGATGTGTATGCACATTATGAGTATTTAGTGTAACATTAATTCACACTTCATGAGCTCTTTTCGTGCAGGAGCATCTGCCTTCAGAATCTGATGGTGAATAGGGACTGTGTGAACCTGATGCAATGCAACTGCCCTGGTTTTACAAAAGATGATGTGAGGTGTGTAAAACATGGTCCTACGCCTCAGCTTATTGCCTTGAAATCATTGTAGCTTGGATACCATTTGGATATATAAACAGCCACAAAGCTGAGCTATGCCCTCTTTTTGCAAATAGAAATTGCTGCACATAAGAGACACGATGGAAAATGTGTACAGTCTATACAATATTCGAGCAGTAGATTGAGACCAGTGGCACTTTCCCGAAAAAATAAATTACCCGAAATTTGCAGCACATTCATATTCAATTTCATCACAGCAGATGCTCATTAGTATGTTGTTATTAATTGGTATTCACTTTAGGTTTTGTTTAAAATGAAGATAATAATTAGGTTTTAATTACTGCATCTTTCTAAGGGGGGGAGGGGAGGAAATGCCTCTCAAAGCACTGAAGTATTTCCTGTACGCTTTGCTCCATTACATCTAAGCCTTGAAAGAGTCTGAGACAGAGTTTTCTGCCAAGACGCTTCTTTTCTACTTCCTTTTCTTTCTTTCCTGTTTTTTAAGTATTAAGAACTAGTTCTAAAGGATCTGTTTGATGGACGTACTGAATCATATCACAGTAGTGAGAGCCACCGTTCTTTATAATCAAATTACCAAAAAGGCTTTTCACAAAAGTAACTCTCTCAAGCAGCTGATTAATGAAGTGGTGCCACTGTTTTGTATTATAATTAATTGAAGTAATACAAATAACTTCTGTAGTCTGTGGAAATTATCTCCTTTGCAAAGCAGTCTAACAGAAGGGGAAGTTAGCAAACTAGAAGGGGGAGGTTTTTGTGTGGTGGCTTTTTTTTTTTTTTAGTTTCTTGTTGCCTTCATCATGCATAAAACCATCGGTGACACAACATAAAACAATAAATGACAACACAAAATACCACCAGAGAGGGCTTGAAGAAATGGGAGGGAGTCACATGCAGAAGAAAGCAAAAAGGCACATGAGAAAAGTGAGAAAAGTGAGAATGTAGAAAAGATTTAAAGGGTCATGAGTGTGGTGGGACTATAGAGAAATATAGGAATTTGGGAGATGCCAAAGAGTAAATTAAAGACTTCAACCTACTGTAGAGGAATAAAAAGCATTGACCATCACATCTTTCTTTGGTTAATACAGGAACTCACAATGGTTGAAAGAAAATTAATCTAAGTAGGGGCATTTAGTTTTCACTGTATCTAGGTATGCAAAATATCAGAGCTAGAATAATTAGTTCAGTCTTCTGCTACCTTGCTGGTGTGAATTTCTGTCAGCTTTTCCTTCTGTTTATTTTTCCCTTTTTCCTTTCCTCGGACCTTTCTTACCTGGATTCTCTAGGTCACCATGCTGCCCTTAGATACTGAATGCATTTTAAAGGTTGGTGTGTTAGCCACTCAGGCACCCTGTTAACAGGATGGAGGAGAATGAGGAGAATGCTGAAGTTCCTTGGGGTGTAGTCTAAAGCAGCTGGCACTGAGGGAGGGGCTTTCTAATTTCAACACCTAAATGCAGCTGCCACCAACCTTCCTTCCATAACAGAAAAGCTGGTGAGAGGTAGTGCTTCTCAAGTTCTTCTCAGGCACTCTGTTTAGGGTAGGAAGATACTTGTCAATAGTTAAATCTACCATGTCCCCTTACTTTCAGAGAGTTGAGCTTTGATATTTCTAAAAAAGAAGAGGAAAGGTAGACACTAGCAATTTCTCCACCCTCTGTGCAAAAGTAAGAAAACCAAGTTCACTTCTCTGCTCTTACCGGAAGGGTTGTGAGCCTGTGCCTGCTTCTGCTGGAAAAAACCCCTACTCACTGACTACGCTGTTACGGAGTTAGAGAGTTGGGTCCGTTCTCTACTTAAATTTTCACTTTAATGTAGAAAAACACATCATGGTTGTTTGGGCCAGAGAGGTGGAGTGAGCACACAATGGGGCCTTGTTCTAGAGCTGAGTTTTTAGGCATTTGTGAGACAGGAGAAGAGATGGTGCTACCCTTCAGTCAAGTGTCTTGTTCAAACACCAGCAGCTGTAGGGACAAGACAAATACTAAGCTATTCGGTACAGTACAGCGGGGTGAACTTGGACATGTGTGGAGGCACAGCTGACCTTCAGGAACTCCAGAGATACAAAGGCATTGCAACTGTGAAGTCTCCTTTCTTAATGTGTGCCCTCGTGAGCGTTCCCTGGCATGTGTGGTAGCTGAACAAGGTTATTTTCTTTATATGACTGAGCGTTTTGTACCCTAGTTTGTGCTTAGTCATGGGAAAATCTGCTTTTCTAGTGTTTGTAATTTACCAGCTCTGTTACAAAGACACCATCAGTTTCCTATTATGTAATTTGTGTAATCTTAAATTCTTCCTGGGAAGGCAGGTTGGAGATTCGCAGTTGCCCTCCTGATGCTACAGGAAATAGTTATACAATTATTCAACTTATTTCTTTAATATTTTGTTGGCCAAGGACAATGGATTTTTTTTAATTACATCTGTTATTTTTATGTTAGAGGCTTAATTTGTCCGTCAAATGAGTGAATAACTGCGTTGAATGCAAACTATATACCTTTGGTTCCTTCATCTGTTTATTGCTATTTTAAATGCAATTAAAAAAAAAAAGTTTGGTTGCATGGGAAGAATAAAGACATCTTTTCATGAATGGAAACTATCAAAGAAGCAGACTTATCTGCTGAAGTCAGTTCTTAATGAAATCAAATGTCATGGAACAAGTAAGGACTTCAAAACAGAGTTCTATTTTCACGTGCTCACCATTCAGTCTTTCATGGGAATAAAGAATGCAAAAATGATGATACAAATTTAGCCCAAGTTCTTACCATAATGTTAGGGGTGTCAGGTTTTCTTTACGCAAAACATTCACCATTAAAACTAAAATATTACTTGGCTTTGATGTTTTAGGGATCGGGCTTTTTTCCCTTTTTTAAACCTACAGGTTATCAGAAATCAAGGAAATATAAGAAGTGATGATATAAGTAATTCCTAAAGTCCTTCTAAATTTGAGGTACCTCTTCCTTGGATTCATAAGTATGCCTTAATATTCATTCTTGATTGCCTTAGAATCTTCTAACCCTTTTGTTTTCCACCAATTACTAACTCTAAGATGTTGCAGGAAGCTAAAGGTAAGGAGATACTAGCACATTATCAGTAAAAAATTGTGTGTGTGTAGATATATATCTGTCTGTGTGTGCATGTATACATTTTTACATACTGATTTTTGTATTTTCTTTACCCATTTAAGCAGTGACTTTCAATTAGCCTGCCTACTAATATCAGGTCACTAAACTCTATAGCTGATGCTTTATTCTTTCGTGTGGGTTGTCATTCGTTTGCTTCAGTTGGCTGGCAAAGGTTGTTGTATATCCATTACCAGCAACACAGCACTTTGCATTTCTGAATTGACAAGCAGCTATATTGACCTAGCGCTTATTATGGGTCAACAGCTGCGTTAACCGACGGAAGGACTGAGGGGCAATTAAAATGAATTGGCAAAAATATATCTTCCTAATTTACTCCAATTTGTTATTTATGCTAACATTGTATGGCTTCTATGGTGACACTAAACAGAATGGACCCAATAATGGCAATTAACATAAAAATATAATGGCTAATCAAATTGACAGCAACTGTTTCTCATCATCTCGACACACAATACATTATCAAAACAAACTATTATGAAGGAGGTAATTTCAGTGTTCTATTCAACCTGCTTCATGTGTGCAGTCAGGGAGATGTGTACCAGCAATTACAGCTGAATCTAAAAAACTAAACAAATAACTTAATCGCTGTCGTCCTCCTTTTTTCTTCTTCAGGAAGCAGTAATCAGGATTTACTAAAAATAACTGGTGTATAATAGTATAATGATGATGCATATCGTAGAATAGCTAATAAGGAATAAAATAAGCTTCTGTGTGTCTTTTTTTAAAATAGGTTCACATGAAGTGGAAAAAAGTATACAGTTAAAATATATAAAAAATAACTAAGCAGTAGTAATAGTTGTCAAATATCTCAACATGAGTTGCTTAATAGTTATAGATACTTTATAACATGTCAGTAGAAGTGTAAAATTAGCTGAATTTAGTAACAAAACTTGGCTTGATGGGGTAGAAGAGTGAAAAGCTAAGTTAAAACAGAATTCCAATAAGCAGAAATACTTTACCAATTGCTCTTCCACTGCATTTTCAGGATCATTTCTTGTGGTATACTGAGTTTCAATTTTACATTGGGTTTCTAGCTCATCAAGAAAATCTTCAAGAGTTTGTCCATATCTACATGTGTACTAAATGTATTAAAATGGAGACTACTTCCACGTTTGATGCGGTTACGGATATCTCATTCTTAATTAGGATTTTTGTAATGCACAACTCCTCAAACCATTGTTGGCCAATATTTGAACTCCAGTATCTCAAACAGCAGGGACTGGAATGTGGTTTTATTGAACAAGAGTTCAAGAAGATTAACTTGAAAGGGTTTTGTTGTAGCGTGGGCAAGATGGATCTCATGTGTATTCAAGCAATCTTCCAGTACACAGAATGGCAACAGTGACACGAATGCATCCAGGCACGTACTTTTGAACTGGAGGAATAGCAGAGAGGCTTGACATTGCTGACATTCAGAGCATTTAATTGAATATTGTATTTCACATGTACACACCTGCAGATTTTTGAACTAAATGTGTGATTACTAACATGCAGTAGCTTTCACAGATGTGTAGAGCAAGGTGATGACATAGCTGTAAAGGTGTATATGCACCTGTTCTTATTTGAATGGCATGTTCACAATTAATGTAACCACAGCTGGCGGGGTGGGGGGGAGGAAGGGAATACAGCCAAACACCTGTATTTCTCAAAAATATACATTAATTCTTTTTCTTTTTTGAGATCATGGCATTGTACAATTTACTGAAGTACTAACGTTATTCCTTTGTCCCATCATTCTTATGACTTTCATTTTGTTGCTAAAGCATCATTGTGAAACATGTATCTATATGAATGGATAAATGCGATTTATGTTTCTGTAGGAATGGATAAGTTTAGTATGGTTTATATATATGCTTGGTGTAAATTCTGAGAAAAAGTGTAGAGATGTAGTAAAGAGATTTTGCAATATAACAAAAATAGTTCCAAAATCTGATGTGAATGGTACATATAAACTGTTAGGAAAAAACCAGAAAGAATCACTTTTTGGTAGTAGACTCAGAAATGGGTGCAAGAGATGCACTTCTGAGTTGGGTTTTTAATTACTGTCTTCTTATATTACAGTATTCTGATAAGGCCCTGTACACTCAGCTCTGCTTTTACCGATACATTTTTGATGTGGAGTATGCAATGGACAAAGTGATTGCTGAAGATGAGAAAGGTAAGTTTAAATTTGTAATTAATTAGCTAGAGTCTAATAGCACTTTGTGTGCTGGTGGAAACTAGGCCTACACATTTATACTCTTCAAATCTGAACTACAAAACAGAAAATAGAATGAAGTATAAATTTAGGAATCCCCTGTAAGAGGAATGTGTTGTTTTGGAGTTAACCACTTTAAGAATATGTATGTCTCCTTTCTTCTTTTGAAGCGACTGTGCTTCAGAAACAGCGCTTTTTTTGCATGTTACACCATTAGAGAAATCCCTTTGCTTGAAGCGTGAAGGACACATCAGCTTCAGTAAATCGATTAATTAAAACATATGTATAAAATATCTAAAAGAAAAGCCAATTAAAATTTATATTCAACTATTAATACTGAAGAGACACTTTTTATCAGGGAGAAAATGACGGCACAAGAAAAGCAGCAATGCTAATTGACTACAAAGCTCTCTTAAATATACAGATTAAGCTAATGTTAGGAAGATTTTTTTTTTCTTCTCTTCTCCCAATTACCATAACATTTCTGAACTGAAGCATTTCTAAGCTGTAATGGATCCACAGATTTTGTGCAGCTAAGTGATTTTCAAGCTGACAGAAGAATATTTCTGAAGGTGGGCTAATGCTTGGTCCAACGTGGAATTCTGAATAAAGCTGTGTTTGAGTCCCACCATTGAAGTGCGTTGCCTGCAGAGAGCAGTTCCACCACATCCTCTGGGCAGTTCTGGTGGTGCCTGTGAAGAAAAAGTGCTACCACTGGAGACTAACTACTGTTCTGATAGCTGCTCTGCTGTGACAGCCTTCCCTACCCCTACCCTGCATCACCAGCTAGGTTGCTGGGTCATGGAAGGAGATTAAACAAAACTCAGTCTTTCTAAATATTGTTTTAATAAGCCTTATATGAAGATCAAACCAGCGTAACTGCTTAGCTAAACAGTGCTCAAATAAGCAAACAGTCTGGTTTTGGCCTGTTGTACTCATGTTTCATCGTTTGGAGGTTCTCATTTCCTTTCCTAATCCCTCTAAGACAAAGAACTCACTCTGATGCTTGCGCTTAAGAATAACTTAGTATGTCCGAAGAAGGTCACGCTGTATAGCCATCTCAGTCTAATACAACATTGTAGATGTACTGAAGGAATGTTATATGGTGGATGCTACTGTAGCTGAAACCAAATCACTTTGTGTGTAGGTTTCTTGCCTAATATAAGGACATAAGAGTAGAAGAGGCTTCATGAGTGATCACATCCAATCCCCTGCTACTACAGACCACCGTATCTGCAAGTTCATGACACTTCATTTTGAAACCTGAGGGCAGTTCTTCCCCTTTTCATGTGTTTCAGACCCTCGTTCTATGACAGCTGAAAATTCACTATAATTTTGCCGTTGTTTGTGGCTGTTTTATGTTCATTCACTAAATGTTTATTTCACTTCCCTGATGTTTTCTACTATGCTTTTGGAAACAGTGGTAACATCTCTATTTTATGTTAAACTAAGGCAGAGGCACTCTTAGCTTTCTTTAGGAAGAATTGGTCTTGCTGCATGATCTTTCCTCTTAGCACCTTTGTGTGCAGTCTTTTCTAGGTTGAATTAATCTTTGAGTATGAGAAACTAGAAATTACATGGTATTTTAGATGGTATGTATCCAGTGTCTTGTACACTGGATCTGTATGTTTGTTGGAAGTACCTCTGCCGATGCTTTCTTGAGTCATCTGTGCCCTGTTCATAGCTGTATCATATCATGAACTTGTAGTTAAGGAACGATAGAAATCTTGAGGTCTGGGGGAGTGGTGGAGGGTCCTCCTGTCATTTTGGAACCATCAGTTCATATCTGAGGTTCATGGCATTTTGTTTTAATTTCATTTTCTTGGTTCATTCATTTCGTACTGCTTAATCTCATTTGTAAGTTTAGACTTCAAGGTTAATGAATTATCTCTGAAAAATGGTATGGTGGCTTCTGCATTCACATAATTTCCTACCTCCTGCCTTCTTGGACCCTCACCGTGAATTGGGGAAAGTTCAATAAGGTTAGTTTCCAGAGTAATTCTCAAGGAATTGTAAGAACTTAGAATTATTATTAAGGTTGGACGAGACCTCTAGGATCATCAAATCCAACCATAGAATCATGGAATTATTAAGGTTGGAACTGTCCTCTTGGACAGTTTACCTTTCAGCGTGGTGTATTTTTATCTTAGCTATTTGGAAGTTAATATGTGATCATCTGGCCAGCCAGTGATTTCAGTCTTGGTGCTGCAGCAGGTGTTAAGGCCAGATAAATTAGATCTGTTAGTTTTCCTTTGAAAACGGGTTCTCTTCGAAGAGACTAACCAGGTGAGTCTGGTAAACCTCTGTACAGTTTTGTCCTATTTTTCAGATATCATTTGGGAGGAAGTCATCTTTCAATTGCTCTAAAATACATGCAGAACTTGAGGATAATTGGCTATGGCTATTTGGGTCAGCTTTTTATTTTACAGATACTGGTGTTCTGTTTCCTAGTAATGTATGTTACTGATCTGATATACTTCATTTAAAACTCTGTAGGATTGAAATAATTTTCATATTCCAATTTTGTTGTAGCTGTGAAGTAGAAATTTAGTGAACTCCCTTTAATAACATAACATTCATGTTTATTTTCTCTTGGAAGACAAAATATGTTGTTTCCATGCCATCATTCACAAGCCATTCTGTCCTTGACCTGTGATCAGAATGATTGCTTTTATAAAAAACGGTGGCAAAGTTTTAATTTAGGTTTTGTACATCTTTGGTGTTTTCAGTCTCTTTTTTACTTTTTATGTGACTAAACCACTTATTTACTGTTGTTTTGATTTTAGTTTGGGAAGGTTTTTGCTTTGTTTCAGGACATTGTTTTTCAGAGCTTAAACAGCATGGACTTTAGGCGATTCTACCTTTTACTGCCATTTTTCCTCAGTTTTTAAAGACACGTTGTTCTTCTTTCTTCTAGATCGTGTTTATTCTTAAAAGCAGCTTTAGGTTGTTACTCACCTTGGAGTATTCTTCTGTAAAAAGAAAGATCTTTTTCAGTGGCTGGAGATTGAAGATCTAAATGTGTTTTCCGCCGTAGTTTGAAAGAATTAATAACTTTTCTCGTTCAGAACCTTAAGATTTTGCTACTAGTTCACTTGCGTTTTCTATATTTGCCTCTTCAAAATACAGAACAGGTTTTGTTTGTTCAGCTATTTATATTGAAGGTCCATACTATTTATTGAAATGGAATCTAAAATAATAATTGTGAAATCAGTGGGAGTTCAAAAAGACATTCAACCTGCTCCCTTTCCCTGCAAGAGGATCGATACCATAGTCTACTTTTTAAAGATAGGCTAAATTTAAAAAAAACGTTGGTGATGCAGGTTCTACAACTTGTCAGGTTTTACAGCCAGTTTCTTCTCGTGCTTCCTGGTACTTACTCTAGTGAGCTCTATATATAAGGTGAATTTTGCTTTCTGAAGCTTATTCCATGCACAAAGGGCAATAGAATATTTTCTTTCTCATGGAGTTTTACATATTTAAAACCTGTATGCTATCGTCTAATCTTTCAATGACAAATCTGAACTTTTTGGAGGAATGGGGGGATACTTTTCCACTTCTCTGCATGCAGTGGTTTGGGTTGGGTTTGGTTTTTTTCATATACCTTCAGTAGGTCAGATCTGTCAGAGTGGAATATAAAAGAAGGATTAATTAACATGTTTTGCAGACCGTTCTTTTGTTTATTTATATCAGTGTGGTGTTTACAATATTTGCAACAGCATGGTTCACTCATGTTTGATTTGTGATCTGCTGTAATCATTGTATACTGCTGATGGCCCATCTTTTCCCCCTAAGAATCAAAAATAAGCTGGTTGGTCTACGTGATGCTTTATAGTTTCATTGACTGGTGAAGTCAGCTGTCAATTATACCATCCAGGAATATTGGGATTATGTAGTTATGGGTCTTTAATCCAATTGTTAATAGTAGCATTTATCCTCCAAACAAATGTTTCCATTCACCTGGAAGTTTAAGGTCTGTCATGATGATGCAGTTTAATATATTAACATTGTCATACAGTGCAGGGTTCTTAGTTTTCACACTACATGAAGTGAAATTCTGAAATTCTTCGCTGTCTTTCTAAATTAGGAACTGTTGCACAGTTAGTATCAGGTCAAAATCCTATTTTATCTTCAATATCAGTATGCAAAACTCCCTAATTTACATTTACCAATAATACCATAAGGACTGTTCGTTCTGGGTTTTTTTTTTAAATCAGGAAAGGAAAAAGTGCTCCACTGTGACTAGTAACATACCTAAAATGTTTTCAGCACTTTCTTACACTTTAGTTTTTCGAACCTGGGTTGTGGGTTTAGTCAGACACTGCTGCCTAGGCAAACAGTCAGAGCAGTAAGAAGCAGCAAAGTAGTACCATCCTCTGTACATTTGGGTGAAAAAAGGGTAGGTAAACTGTCAGTGATTTTAAACATGTGATGTTTAAATACAGAAGTATGTTTGCTCTGTACGCCTTAACTTCAGAAATGTAAACCCATGTATTTTTATGGCTATGTCATCAGGAGATCAAGAGGGAGTATAGTGAGCTTTGTATCATTATTCCATTCAAATATTGGTATGGTTAATATTCAAAGATATTACTCTTTTCATCTTGCTTCTACAGTAAAAGTCTTTAAAAACAAAGAGAAAGGGAGCGCACATAAAGTCAGTACGACTGCTCTGCCTCACATAGGTGTCTCCAGTTCAGTTTCCCCTCTGGGCATCAAATAGAAGTCTTCATGGAAGATAAGGGTGTTGCAGTCTTCTTATTCACAATGACTGCAGCATTATTCCAAAGGCGTTAATATCACAGAGGTTGTTTATGATGCTGCCATTTTTGTAGAGAACTAGGATCCTGGTCATAGGATTTTTTCTGTTCTGTAGTGTAGAATGGGACTAAAAGCCACCATCTGTCCACTGTGCCATTTCTAAGAGAAGGAACATCACAAATTCTGTTTGCAAGGTATTTAAGTATTTCAGGGGCAGAAATTGCAAAGATGTTGTGGTATATTTCACAGAATATTTTCAACTATTGAGTCCACGGTTATTGGATTCTGAACAGTCTGGGCATATCTGTTTAACAGGTAAGCAGAAGGAAGTGAGGATGGGAGGAAGATAAATTTGGCAAAAGTGTTTAAAAAGTTCCTGTTTGTTGGGAAGACCTACATCTTCAAAGTATATGCCACTTTGTGGAAACAAGATACAATTGTTTTGATCATATACTTATGGACTGCAGTTTTGTAAAACCAAATGCATATTCAGAGGATATTTTCACACTTCGATCACAGCTTTGTGTGCGCCTCACTCCACCCTTCCGTGCAAACACTGAAAGTGCCTAGTTTACTTAGCGATGTACAAACTGCAAAATTGCGTTGGGAAAAATTAAACTTTTCTAAGCTGCGTGGCCTAGACATAACACCATAAACTTCAGCTCTGAATATTTGTGTGAATCCTGTTGTTTCAGTGTTGGATGTTTTTCCCTGGTATGTTCACCGCTTGGTGTGCCAAGTAGCAGGTTGAAGTGATTTTTTTTTTTTTAATCGCTCTTAGAAAGAAGACAGTTTATAATGGGGATGTTGGCAGAGCTGCTTGTCAGTGTGGTTTAGTGTATGTCCTCCTGTCAGCTGGTGACGGTGGTGAGACTGAGGGAGTCAGGCTGACTGCAGCTGGGGTTGAAAGGATGGGCTTGAGCAGGGAGCAGTTCCTGCTCCAAGACACAATGTGGAGATACAGTCAGGTAAAGAGAGGAGAGCAGGTGTGGAAGGATTGTGTTGTATGTGAAACCAGTGTAATGAAATGGAGACTTCTGGCATTAGAGCAATTTGCCACATTTTTATCAACATACAGGCAGTAACAAGAAGTACAAAAAAGTACTTGTTGCAATACAAAAGAAAGGGCATGTAGTTATCTGTGTGGACTTTCCAGGGGAAGATAGGGAGAAATCATGTAAATAACCTATGTGTGTACGCATTTATTTTTAAGATGGCAACAGCTGAAACTTGGCACATCTCTTTTCAGAGAGCACAGTTCGATAAAGCATTTCTGTTTGCAGCGCATCTCCAGACACTGTCGCTAAGATGTCAGCTCGCTATAGGGATCTTTACCTCCAAGCAAACAAATGGTCTTCTGCACATTTACTGTCAAGTACTTTGTCTTCCAATCATGTTGTTTTGAAGAGATTGTAATACAGTAATTTTCAATAATTTAATCTTTGAGTATATCTTCAAAAGCAGTTTCATTTTTACTTAGTGTGTTGTTTTAAAGAGGAAGATTTCTGAACCTTTTTTTAAATTTAAATAATAGTTTCTTGAGTATTTTTAAATCTCACTAACGTTTTTGAAAGCAAAAAAAACTATTGAAAATTATTCAGTGTAGGTTTTTTGACCGTTTTGAAGTAATGTATGGGCAGTTAGCTGATCTTTAAATCTTAAGTTATCCTCCCATAATGATCATACTTTTTTTAATTGCCAGTTGGACATTTTTAACGTCTCAGGTGTAACTTGTTCTCCATTCAGTTTCTGCTCATGTGGTCTTTTTGTTAAACCTACAAAATCTAAGTAAACCCCATTACACTGTACATTTCTATAACCCTTCCTTTGAGCACAAACTTAATGGGCTGTAACACCTCTCTGAGTTATGAATTGTTATTTTCTCTGCTTGTGAATGAAATAAATAGAAATAATGAGTTAAAACAGTTACGATATGTCCACAACATGGGAAATCTGTGGCATGACAGGAGTGCATTTACTGTGGCTCATACGGCTAATAGAATGGTTTTGATTAATGAAAGCTACTTTTACCTTGCACGCTGTATTAATGTTGCAGGTGGGATGAAGCAGTGGCTTAACTAACTTCTAACTCCTGAATTGGAATGGTTATTTGACCTCTTCAAATAAATCTGCTGCTACTGACAGATACATTTTTTTCTTTCTGTGTGTGGGGAAAAAGCGAACACAAATATCATCTCATTTGCACTTGAGGATTTCTGCCTCCTTTATCAGTCCTCTTGTGAGCTTCTCTAAACAGAAAATATTTTTAAAATCTTTTTTCTTCACTGTTTCTTTTATGATCTGCAACTCTTTGACAGCTTTCTTACAAGAGACCTTTCTGGTTTCATCTCCGTTAATAAAGTTTGGGGTTGTTTTTTGATGGGGGGCAGTTCTGTTGTTAAATGCAAGTCAGAAGTGACAAGGCTTCTTGTAATGACTACTGCTTCTCACAGCAGTAAGCTCTTTTCTCTAGTGGAAAGTGCAAGACTAGCATGTTTTTCCTTTTAGAATACCCTTAAGTTTGATGGATCTGGCGTGGTACTCAAAAGAAAAAAATTCCTGTCTTTTAGATACCAGAATTCTGACATCAATGCTAATTTTTTTAAAATTATTTTAGTAGAAATCAGAAATACACATATAAACAATTTAACTCTGTGTAATCCATTCAGTATACATGTGCCTAGACATCAGAAGGATAATGTAATGCTAAGGCTTTAAAGAGATTTAAAAAAAGATACAATTATCTGTATGATTTTTAAGTCTCATAAGAAATGTATTTTAGAACTTGCCAGTGATGGCTCATAATCACTTTGATATTTTGAGGAAAATGGTAGCTTTAAACAGATGATACAGAATTTATTTTTAAAAATGTATTGTGCTTATACAGTCGATGGCTTTTATTTCCATAATGTTTTTTACTACATAATTATACATCTTAATTACGTAATTACCGTCATAATTATTATGTAATTACATGTAGTTCCACTAATTACAAAATCAGGAAGTGTAATTATCTACTAAAAACTTTCTGAAATCTTATTTGTTCACTAGAGATTATTTAAAAGACCAGTGACCTACTGAAGATGATGTACAGTATAGTACATGATACCAGCTCTCCTTTTCCCTTTCTTAATGGTCAGTATAGTGTAAGAGGGTTATGGAAAGACTATTGTGTCTTTAATTATTATTCCCTTAAAATAAGGTTGGAAACCTTCACTGTATTGCCTGCAAATTTGGAGCCTCTTAAATTTTGTCATTGATATCTTATACCTTTAAATGTAAAGATTCTGTAGCTGGTCTTTACAGAAAGTTGCAGAGGTTCAGTTAACATCTTTGTAACTTTATTCTTTGTGTTTTGGTTGAGGGTATCTGGTGTCAGCTATAAAGATGCTTGGAAAAGTATTGTTTATGGCCCTGTATATGTGAAGTAAAGCCTTAATCCACAAAAGATAGGGGGAATGCAGCTGATTTCTCTTGGGCTAAAGATTTTTTTTATTGAGTAAAACTGCTTTTTGAAGATTTTCTTTCCTGTATCGGTATTTGTTCATGTCTGTGTGCTGATTTATTACTTACTGTTGCACATACTTGGTTATAAATTTGTCTAACCGTGCAGTTTGAAACCAAAAATTGTTTACTGCATGTGAGAGAAAATTCATATTCAGGACATTTTTATGGGTGTTTGAAATCCTGATATTTTATTAAAACTGCACAGATAGAAACTCTGTTTTCTATATATTAAATAAGTCGGCTACCTTTGGTAGATTGAATGAATAGAGTATTGTAAAGTGTTAATTTGGTGATCTTTTTTTTACTCTGTAACACTGTGATGTATCAAAATGATATCAGAAATAGAAGGCTTTCTCTCACACTCATCATAACAGCAAACATGCATTTATTATGTCACAGTATTAAAGTGAACCACGAAGGGGAAAATATTTTCATTAACAGAAGACAGAATTCATGTGAAAGGGATCATGTAAAAAAGTAAGTGATCACAATTTGTGAAACTAAGAAAAAGGGAGAAAATTGTCATCTCTGTGTCAGAGGGAAATGGTGAAACATTAACATGAAGAAAAGAGGTTACTGGAATATTGACATGTCTGTGGAACACTTCAAGACTTACTATTGTGTATGCACATGTATCAGTGTATAATTCTTCTTTGCTCATTATATAAGGCAACTGTTTTACTGTATACTTCCCAAAAGCTATTTTCACCTCCTAGACTTGGCCTGGATCCGCAGGTGATGTGAGTCTGTCATCTTCTTGACGTCAGATGTAGTAGCCTCAACTCACATTTGCTAACCATATGAGCCTGAAGGAGAATTTGTCTCCAAACTAGTCTGAATTATACTGACTTTTAAAAGAAACACACAGAGTCATTAATTGTGAACACAGATTGTGAAAACAGGATCCTTATTTGATCTCCAAGTTTTAAATTAATGCTGCAAATAAAATTATTTTAATTTTACTAACTGAGGTATAATAACTGCATGGGAGACATTTCTTTTGAAATATCTTTCTGTATCCTTAACAAAAAAAGGATTTATAACAAAGAAAATAGAGTTATGCTCTTTTCTCTAAGAAATGGATGGGGATAAATTCTTCTTGTTATTAAGACTAGAAGGCTATGAAGATAATAGCGTAATGGAAGATATTTGTTTTCTGTAGGGGACACAAAGACAGTGCATAGTACATGTATAACAGTGCAGCACAATTCAGAGAAGTGTCTAAATACAGCTTAAATTTCATTTATTACATCAAAAAACACTTCCCTTCATAAAGCAGTATTACATTTTTGTCCTCTCTCTTATCAGAAAAATGTGGCGGTATCAACCAGTCTGGATTGATCTATTTCTTGGGGGGGCAAATGGAGCACTTGAAGCCATGGGTGTTACTGCCATGGCAATGAAGAGTGTGCAAGAAACTGTTTGGAGTACATATTTCAGAAACTACCTCTGCTTCGCAAGCCATGCTTCCACTTGCACAGTTTTCAAGCCCCCCTCTCAGCAAAGCCACACTTGTTCCATGACAAAGAGAGAGAACCACCTTTTCTTGTTAGTTATTTCGAGGATCATCTCTTCATAACAACCCACCTACCAAATTTCGTGTTTCAGGCTAATGTAATTCCGTTGGCTTCTGAGAACAAATGAGTCTTCTGTGACAGGCCAAAACATGGCTCGGCCTTGAATAAAAACAATACAGCAGGAGGGTGTTCTTCTGTCCTGGCTTGTCCCTCTTCAGTGAGGGGGCTTGGATAGGTGAGAGGGGCGGCTGGTTGGGTTAGGGAGCTCTTTGTTTTTATCTAGCAGAAATGAGTTTGGAAGAAGTTGATTTGATCCTGACAGGATTACAACTGTCAAATGCATATCAAAATGTTTTGCTATCTTATATTATTTAACTCAGAATATAATAATGTAATTATTTTGACATGAAAATGTTACGTACTGTGGTATTTCCACTTATCTTTAAATAGACATTTTTCACTTTGAGAGATGCATGCAATAAGACAAAACAACAAAAAAAAAGAATAAAAAGGAGTGAGTGACAGCCTAAGCTAGTTTATTTAGATGATAAAAACAAATAATATTTGACATTAATAGAATTTTACGGACTTGGAATTAAAACATTTAGCTAGTTATAATATTGTTTTATATTTCTGGTGTAACAATATTATGTTGTGTAAACAGCCAGCAGAACATAACAGTAGCATGTTTACAGACTAATATTTTTCTTAGAAATTATGTTACATATTCTAGAGGGAGGGAAAAGGAGCATTAAAGGGAAATTTAAAAATATGTATGACTTTTATACGGCTCATAAATATATATGTATTCACCTTAAATTAGACTTTTTTTTTACTAGAGCTGAACCTGTAGTTTAAAGCATCCTCAATGAAAAATAGTAGTGAGTGACCAAAACAAATATAGTTCATATACTTACGAAGAGCATTAGCTACCATGCTTTTGAACAGTAATGGTAAACTATAATAGTCAAGACCTTGATGTGAAAAATTTTTATTATTTAATACTTTAAATTTTGTATTGTACAGGAGTCAGTGGATTTGAAATTGGTTATCATGCATGCAGTTTCATGGTAACTTGACACATAATTCAATTGTTTCAAGTATTACTTAATTTAGGAAGTCAGAAGTGTAGCTTCTTGGTTGGAAACAAGTATGTCCATAATTTTGCAAAAGCGGCAGATGTTGGAACACAAAATGCATGCATTCAGTGAAGCACAACTGCTGCAACTCTTCTAGCAGTTGCATTTAGAAAGAAAGAAAAAGAGGTTCTTATCTCAAGGTTTAGTTTCTGAAAGCCTCAGTGCAGGTTTAAAAACAGTATTTCTATTTTTTCCATTTCTGTTCTGCAAAGATTTATCAGCTTTTTCCCAGCTTAAGCCGTACTTCAGATACCACAGTGATGCAAGCAGCTATAAGGGCAACCTGGTTATAAGGACACAGCCAAAAATATTTTCACAGTGTTTCCCGAAAACACAAACTGTGATACTTTCAGAAATTACAGTGAAGTGTCCATGCCTTTTTGAACTTTTGAATACAATCTGAAGTCTGCTTCGTTTTGGATTTTTTTGTATTACTGCGGCAAATTATGAACATAAGAAGTACTCAATCAAGAGTTCTGGTTAGACAAAACACGCATTTTGTTTCAGTATTTAGTCTATTAACATATGAGCGTGCCTATGTTTTCTAGCAAGTTCCAAAAAGGATCCTTTTTGTTCTATTATGGAATTTAAAACTAGCGATTTTTGATACAAACATGTATTCTCTGTCCACTAGTGAATACCAGTGCTGCGCTGACCCGTAGGGTGTAGGTAACCAAATATGCCTTGTTTTAAGCTGTCCCTCCAGGCCAGCACCCGCTTTTGCCTGGGGTATCTTTGGGTTTTGAGGCACCTGTGATGTGGCTGGCTGCTGCTCTCACCGCTTCTCCGTTTCCAGGTATCTCTGCTGCCCTGGCAAAAAGCACTTTCACTCATGTAGGTCCTGGGTTTGCTCAGCTCTTCCAACATGAAGGTACATTTCAGAAAGTGAGGAAATTCCTAAGTGAAAAGGAAGAAGCAGTTCAAGTTATGGCAGCCACTGTAAAATGTTTGTCTTAAACCCTAGTATAGTACCTAGGATGTGTAATACAAGGGTTTGATGGCAGTGGCTCATCACCTGCAGTCCCAGTGCATCGGTGCTTCTGGTTTTCTTTCCTTCAGTTCTATTAACTGCTGTTTAGGAGGGAAATTTTTGAGAAATTGCAGGCATGCTGGACTTTCAGGAGCCCTCATCTTCACCACGCCTTGCCCCCCTCCTTTGTTGTTTTATTTTTTTAATAGTCTTACTCTTTAGAGATCCTTTGGAAATAGCTTTCAGCTTCCTGCTGCCATCAGCATCCAGTGTCACCTGCTGCATGTTTTAGATCCACGTCCTTCCAGGGATTAAAGTGCTTGTGCTTTACTGTCGTGAAAGCCCTAGGCATGCCGTTGGGTTAGCATCCTTCACCAGAAAATAGATGTGAAAGGAGAACAACAGTACACTCTGACTTCCCAAAGGTTTTATGAGGATAAATGAACGAAGGCTACGATGTAACCAAAGATTACTGCAGAGCAAGATAAACAGGTAATTACCACGGTAAAGCCTTACATTGCACATTCATACCTTAGGATGCCTTTCAGTTACTTGTCTATGTGCCTCTACCCTGACTGTAGAAACAGTATTAGTGGTTCAGCGCTACACTTCAAAAATTATGTTGCACTTTGAGAGGATTTGAGTTGTTGAGGATTTTTTGTAACAACTGAAGTCTAATAAGCTATCGAAATACAAAAATGAAAAACAACACAACTTCATTGAGCCAAATACTTACTCCTCTTTAAGTCTTACTGTTCTCTGTAAAACTCCTCCCTAGATAAGGGAGGCCAGTGGCACCCTGGCTTGTATCAGGACTAGTGTGGCCAGCAGGAGCAGGGAGGTGATCGTGCCCCTGTACACGGCACTGGTGAGGCCGCACCTCGAATACTGTGTTCAGTTTTGGGCTCCTTAGTACAAGAAGATCATTGAGGTGCTGGAGCGTATCCAGAGAAGGGAAACAAAGCTGGTGAAGGATCTAGAGAAGTAGTCCTATGAGGAGCAGCTGAGGGAACTGGGGTTGTTTAGTCTGGAGGAGAGGAGGCTGAGGGGAGACCTTATCACTCTCTACAGCTACCTGAAAGGAGGTTGTAGTGAGGTGGGTGTTGGTCTCTTCTCCCAAGTTACTAGTGACAGGACGAGTGGAATTGGCCACAAGTTACACCAGGGGAGGTTTAGATGGGATATTAGGAAAAATTTCTTTACCAAAAGGACTGTCAAGCACTGGAACAGGCTGCCCGGGGAAGTGGTGGAGTCACCATCCCTGGAGGTATTTAAAAGATGTGTAGATGGAGTGCTTAGGGACATGGTTTAGTGGTGAACTTGGCAGTGCTAGGTTAAGGGTTGGACTCGATGATCTTAAACATCTCTTCCAACCTAAATGATTATATCATCCTATAGCAATTATAGAGTAAACCTTTCTTTTTCATGGGGGAGGGAAAGGCTGCAGGTTTTATTTATTTGTTTGGTCTTTGCTTCATAAGAGACAAGTAAAGAACTTCCAGTTGTGACACCAAAATCCATGGCACTATGTTGGTACCGTAATCAAAGGCCCAACAAAATATTAATACTAAGGTAACTTCTAATTAGGCTGTCATAGGGATTCATGTGGGGTTTTTTGTTGAACAGGTTGTATTTCATAAATGAGAAGTGCCTGTTCTGAATTACACGAGGAGAGAGCATAGTGCAAAAGAGGAATAAAGCCATAAAAGAACAAACCAGATGTATAAAGTGAATTTGGCAAAAAACAGTGCTAAAATTCACAATACAGAAAATGCAGGAGAGAGTCCTGAGAAATAGAAATGTTGAAGGATTTGGAGAGGCAGCAATAAATGAAACTAATTTGCAGTACAGCTTCACAGTGAAATTAGTTTATTGCAAAATGTAGCCTTTATTTTTATGGGTTTTTTGGACCCAGTGAGGTTAAAATTAAGTCCTGCATTTCCAGTAGGAGCTCCCCAAACTGGATTTCATTACGGCTGTACTTGTTATCCTATGAGTTTTTCTTGATTAGGGAAGTGTTAAATAAGATCTGTATCTATATATTATTGAAAACCATTGCATGATCGTAGGCAGAGCCTTACACTAGCATTAGTCATCTCTGAAAGAATTCTAGAGTTTGTTTAGTTTGAAAATAAGTCATTTTGTATCATCTTGTAAAGTGGGGAATGGAAGAAGTCTCTGGAAAAGTATGTGGTAAAGAAGTTGTTTGGTTTTTATCGTACCCTAAACATAAAATATGATTTGGGAGGAAGTTTCTCTTTGCAGAAATCAGCGGTTTTACAGATATTGAGTACATCCTTGGGAAGTTTCTTCAGCAGTTTCAAGCTGATGTTTTTGAAATACCTGGAGCAGGCCAGTATTTCTGTTGAATAGTACATTTTTGAAGGCCATTATTACGATTGTCGTGGTTTAGCCCCAGTCAGCAACCAAGCACTATGCAGCCACTCGCTCACTCCCCCCACCCCAGTGAGATGGGAGAGAGAATTGGAAGAATAAAAGTGAGAAAACTCATGGGTTGCGATAAAGACAGTTTAATAGGTAAAGCAAAAGCTGCATGTGGAAGCAAAGCAAACCAAGGAATTTATTCACCGCTTCCCATGGGCAGGCAGGTGCTCAGCCGTCTCCAGGAAACCAGGGCTCCATCATGCGTAACGGTTACTTGGGAAGAGAAATGCCATCACTCCGAACGTCTCCCCCCTTCCTCCTTCTTCCCCCAGCTTTATATACTGAGCGTGACGTCTTATGGTATGGAATATCCCTTTAGTCAGTTGGGGTCACCTGTCCCAGCTGTGCCCCCTCCCAGCTTCTTGTGCACCCGGCAGAGCACGGGGAGCTGAAGAAGTCGTTGACCGGTGTAAGCACTGCTTAGCAGCAACTAAAGCATCTCTACATTATCACCACTGTTTCCAGCACAAATCCAAAACACAGCCTCATACTAGCTACTATGAAGAAAGTTACCTCTATCCCAGCTGAAACCAGGACAATGATAAACCATGTTCTTAGCATAATTCAATTTGGTATACGTACTTTAGTTTTAAAAATTGGGTTCTTTTGCAGACTGTGCACTACAAAATGGTACTCAGGAAAAAATACTGTTGAACTTACACAGAAATTTTTACATTTAAGACTTTCCAACAATGTGGGTGCCTTATGTCACCAACTGGGCCTAAGAGAGGCCCAGGAAATGCTCGAAGGTCAAACAAACTTTCCATTATAAAGCAAAGCTCTCTAGTGCAATATATCCCAATTATAAAGATAATATAAATCACCCCAGTGACAGGCCTTTTATATAGTAAGAAGCCACCTTATCTTTTCAGCTGATATACGTTGCCTTTAAAAAAAAGAGAGTGAGTGATGAGTTGGGAAATGAGCTATGGTAGGCAACAGCAGTGAGCTCAGGAATGAGTGGGGGTACACGTAAAGATTTTCCTCCCTTTAGAGGAAATCCATCTGATGCTTTGCTTTAATAGACGCAAGGTGGGGAAAGCAGTGGACAGAAAATCCTTTATCTTTCCATGGGTAGGATTTGCTACAGAGCCATAGATGATTTGCCACTGGATATGCCTCCCAAAGTGCTGTGTATATGGTGATATTTGAGACAAAATCTGTCACTTGTGCTACACATAAAACAGTGAGGTCCTAGTAGAGATGAGAGATGAATATTCCTAAAGTATGAAATAGATCAGAAAGTCAAAGGGTCACAGTTCAGTGAAGTGACCAAGAGACTGCATACTTCTCCCTTCTCTACTGGCAGTGATGATAAGCTTCACTAAGTTTTTCTGGTGCCAAGACTGTAAGAAGTGACATTTTGTGTGAACGCAAGAGAGGTGAGATCCACTTCTGCACAGAAGATACCAGTTCAGCAAGAGAGTTACAGAATGACTGAAACAAGGAGGCATCTCCGGCAATTTTTCTATTCAGCTACAGCAGGTTGCTCAGGGCCATGTTCATTTGTGTTTTGAGTATTTCTATAGCTGGAGACTCCACAACTTCTCTGGGCAACCTGTTCCACCATTTGACCACCTTCACAGTAAAAAAGGAAGATACTATGTTTTACATGGAGTTCTTTGTATTTCAGTTTGTGCTCTTGCCTCTTGATCTGTCACTGGGCACCACGGAGAGGAGCCTGACTCCATCTTTACTGCCTGTATCAGGTGTTTATACACACCAATGAGGTCCTGCCTTGAGCCTTCTCTTCTCTAGGCTGAGCAGTCCCAGCTCTCTCAGCATGTCCCCTTGTACAATGGATGCTCCAGTCCCTGTAATTGTCTTTGTAGCCCTTTGTTGGACTCACTTTAGTAAGCCCATGTCTCATGTTCTGGTGAGCCAGCACTGGATCCAGCACTCCAGATGTGTCTCACCAGGGTTGAGCAAAGAAGGGTCATCTCCCTCGACCTGCTGGCGATACTCTGGCTAATGCTGCCCAGGGTGCTGTTGGCCGCCTTTGCCGTGAGGGCTCATTGGTGGTTCATGTTCAGCTTGTTACATGCTCCTTAGCTTGTTATATAGGTACTCGAGTAGAGAGGTACTGTGTGAGCAGGGGCTCTGCTGTTTTCTTTCTGTCTGTGTAAAGCAAAGCAGGCATTCCACACCAAATGTCACTATTGGAGAAAACTCACTGCAAAGGAATGCACTTCATCTCCACTGGCTTCAAGGTCTCAAAGTTCAAGCATTTGTGTGTGAATTTATCAGCCTGTGCTCCTTTGTATCATGGAGAGAATTAGGCAGTTCCAGGGCATGGCTCAGCTAATCTCATCTATACTAGTCTGGTATGGATCACACCTGAGAAATGCCTCCTCTTTGCTTCATTGGTTATAAAGGAGATCCAGGGTGACAAGGAAGTAGTATTACTGGAAAAGTTATACCAGAGATATAGTCCATTAATTTACTATGCCAAATGTGGAAAATTATTATGTACAGCACTCCAGTCACCTCAAAGTTTTTCATCAAAGACTAAAAAATAACATCAAAGTAGTTTCCTTTATCCTTCTCCAGTTACAACCTCTGTTGACTAAAGCGAAGTGGGAAGAGCATGTTGCTCTGAAATAAACCAATTCTCCATCCCAGAATAACCTATTTCTAAAGTACACATACCTAATTGTAAAGACCTGGGGAAAGGCATCAAGTCATAAATGTTAACCACGAGGAGGCAGAATGCCAAAAATCCCACCGCTCCAGCAGAAAAGTCTGTTGTGAGGTCTGCAAACCAGCCTGTAAAAAACCACTTTCAGAACAGAGTTCTGGCTTCTGTCACAGGAGCAAGCTGTTGTTTTATGGTTGTTTGTAGAGAAGCAGAGAGTGTAATTCCTCTAAGCCCCTACTATTATTCAAAGGGATGAATCTAGAGACTAAACTTTTTGTATGGGGTTGTTTGGAAATTAATTTACAACCTTCAAGGTGAATAGCTATTATCTATTAATAGCTATTCTTTAGCCACAGAAGATTTTTGCAGTTAAAAGCCAACTCTGTCAACCTCCACTTTTTCATATTCAGTAAATGCAGGGATTTTGATAACTCCATATGAAGTTATCCCGAGGAGGAGTTTAATATTCTGCGGATCATAGCACATAATCTTCTTTCTGCTTGAATGTCAAGCATGAAAAAGGAAAAAATACATTTATAACGTTGGTTTAAAAAGACCATTTGAAATATATTTTCTTATAACAGAGCAGGTAATCCATTATTTTACTTGTAGACCCTCTTTAAGGAGGGTAGGAGACAAAAGGCATGCACGGATTTGTAAGTGTATCAAGTTAGTACACTAAGATCAAAGGCTATCTCTGCATGAGGGACTTTGCACATTCTCTTCCAGATCAGCTGCAACATCAAGGACAGGAAAATCTGCAAAGCATTTTGTTTGCTATGTGTTCAATCTCCTGTCATCTGCTAATGCAGTCTTTGTCAGAAAGTACTTAATGTTGTGGTACCCAAGTAACCTGCATCCCTGTTTCACGTCCATTGTTCTGCTGAATACATATCTCCTATATTCCCTGATCAAAATTGGAGATGATCAGCAGATATGCCTCCATAGGGGGAAAAGAAAACAAATGTATTGACATCCTAGTAGCGGGGCTGGTTGCATCAGTGGGACAGAGTATATTCTTGTGTCCTTGACGTATCATTGGCAGCTGAGCCTGTGATCTCTCACTATTTCAGAATGGCCGGTCTTATGGTCCGTTAACGGGCAGGCTAGAGGATGCAAATTCTTGTAGATTGTATGGGTGAGGGCTCTTCAAAAAGAATTTGCTGATCACTGTATCAGAATAGCTGTAGGTGTGTGTTTTATCTACTTCTGTAGTGTCTTGTGATGAATTAGGAGGATTCGGGAGGAGCACACAGGGAGCAACAGGAACAGAAAATTTGTTTTTTCATCTTCTCTTGAAATTGGCCAATGTGTTAAAACAGGATAATGCATTTCTTAATGTGACTGTATGCTAGCTTAGAGCAGGGGTGACGTTCCCAAGTGCTGAACTCTGGTGATTCTTCATCTTCTCAACTGTGTTTCCCCAGCGTAGCAAGTTAAAGGTGGCAGGGAATAGTTTGTCACATTTGCTTTATGAAAAGCTTGCTTTTCAGGGAGTTTGCCCAAGTTGCTTTCCTGAAGAAGGCATAAGCTTCACCAGGAGCAGACAACCGTTACTTGGTGGCTTTCTGTGTGCGTTTTGTGAAATATTACTAATTATTTCTTGGACTCCTCCATCTTTGATAAAGTCTAATTAATTTAGGAACAGGTAACACAGGTTTGCCAGCAGTGGCTTCTTTTTTGTCCCAGGTAATCTCACACCTGTGAAGATCACTGTACTGAAAGCGTTTCCTTGCAGTTAGTGTGCAGGACCATAACAAGGGATAGCAGCGGTGGAATATTTCAACTGTTGTTGCTCTCTGTCGTGCCACAGAGGAGAAGATATCCCTCTTTCAGTGTGTGCTGGACAGTTCTTGCTTTTCGTTTGTCCTGTTAACATGAAGAGCTTGTAAACCAGCATCTGTAAAAACAGTGAGTACTGGGGAATTGGATGTTCCCAGTCCCAGATACTAGGGGTAATGAATTACATCAGGTGACTGTAGCACCGACAACTCATGAAGGCAGCTGTTTTCTGAGGAAGTTTGACTCTGTAATGCACAGAAGTTTTCTCAGGGGGAATAAGTGCTTACTAACAACTAGTTTGACAGGAAAAAGGGAAAGGTTAAAATTTAAAAAGGAAAAAATAAAGTGGGTTTTTAAAAATTCTGTACTGGTAAAGCACGTGAGCGTATCCAGAAAGAGCAGTATGTTAGCAGCTTCTTCTGTTTTAATACATAGCTTGAAGGTGCATAGACAGCTGCTGTGTACCTATAGATGTGTGTACCTATAGATATGGGTCCCCTACAAGCAAGTACTGCAGTCTTTTGATGTTCTTCTAGAGAATGATGTAAGACTTCTCTGCACATGATCTGAAAGAATCCTGTGTTGGGCAGCCATTCCAGAAATTCATCTAAGCAGCCAGGTTCAGTAGGAATTTTTTTTTCTGGAATTTTGTATATCACTAAGAATTATACATTTGTCTTGCCTCTCACAGTCAGATATACCTCTGCCCACCTTAAATTAAATGTTTATTAAGTGTTTTTATTTTTTGAGTACAGCATGCTTCTTTTCCAGATAGAAAGGAAATAAGCTTCTTTTTCATCTTACCTTTTTTCCCCTGGTGCTTTGGGGATCTGTTTTCTCTCCTAATGTGTAAAATATTGTGTGGGAAGTAGGTGAAGGTGAGTAAGGTTGAAAATGACAGAGAGGTAGATTTCAGACATTCGAGACTGTCACAAAAGCTCAAATTTAAAAAATGTGTTGTTATAATGTTGTTATATAGCTAACAGTCTGCAGTTTAACTTGGGATAAAGCTAGCTGTTATCAAATACTTAAAAAGTCATGAGTAAGTTGTGCCAAGTGTTTATTAAATATAGATCTGTCTGTTAGTATTTCAAGCCTTTTTGGATGAAGTACCTCATGTGGTGGTTGTTCTTTGACCAAGGGTGTGGGCTTTGTGGTTTCGTTGTAAGCAAAATAAAGCAACAGTATTTAATTCTGGCCACATGCTTCATCCAAAACTAGATCACGGCATTTTTATTTTGTTTATAGTTGATCTTCTGTGCAGCAGCAGGTGCTTTAGTCTGTTGTCATCTCCCCTGTTTTAGTGACTGTTTTTGACAGAGCAATTTGCTTTCAGGTGTCTTGTTTTACTTCTGCGTATGCTGTCCTTAAGCCTGATGTTGTGGGAAAGTCATTTCCACAAATCGGCAATGGTAACAATTTGAGTAAGTAAATGGCAATTGAATTCCAAGTTTTCCAACAGCGCTGATGTGCTGATACACCAGATCATCGTTCTCCAGAAAAGGCTTGTCTACCAGTCATCTCCTGTTACAAACTAAGATATGTTTTGGATAATTCTGCTTGATTTGAAACTCTCTCAAAAATTTCCTCTCATGCAGATGCTAATTAGTGACTGACTGAATGATGCAGTCTGGTAAGGTGCTGTTGCTTTTTCTAAGTTAGTTTCAGTCTCAGAATCAGTTTCAGTAGCTTCTGGCAGAATTCTCTCAGCTAGAAAAAAATGTGCAGCCTCCAGGACCAAAATCCACAAAGTTAAGGTATGGCAAGCATGACAGATATGATAGATAAGACAACACTGCTCTCAGTACTTTTTGAGTGGGAAATAATGAGATCTGTGTATTTTTAATTACGTGAATTACACGGGAGCTTGTTCTGCTTTTGAAAGTGTGTATTCTTTGCATATGACAGGCTTTATACTAAGTTATTAGTAATCTGTGGACTTCTTTGATTGCAGTCAAATATGCATATTTAATATGTGCAAGAACTCATAAAATCCATTTAAATATGAAATACAATTGAAACACCTCATAAAGAGCAGTCAAACCTATGAAGTCGAGTTACAATGGGTTATTGCTGTTAGCGCACCGCCCGACTGCACCTTTTTATTAGAAATTTGACCCTTCTATTTGAATTTTCTGGCTTTTGTGGTTTTAAGCAATAACTCGATGTGTAAGATGCTTTTACTAGGAGAATTCCTTTCCGCTATCCTTTTTTTAATACTGCAGGGCATTAACTGGTTTTTGAATATTTTAAGAGTTCCTGGTCATGTAAAAACTGATTAATTGCTTTTGAAAGCAGGCCGTGTTACCAGCTGTTGATAGGTCTGCTTACATCTCTTTTCAGTGTTTTTGTGAACAACTGATCAAATTAGATTCGTCACTCTTGGCTTGCGGTGATTTTAAATTGAAATGGAATATATTAAAGCAGCCAACCACGCTGATTATATTGCAAGCCTCATTTAATTTCATACATTCACACATTATAGTGAAAAGCAGGATTTTTTTGAATGCGTGATTGTGACTGTACCTTTAGTGACTCCAAAGGTCACCTGTAATCGGTGCATAATTTATTAGTGTTAGAGATCTGATTTCTAAAAGCACATTCCAACATACTACATATACATTAAAAGTGGAGAGCAAAAAAAAAAAAAGCAAATTGTTATCATTCCACCAATATGCTGCTCTTGATACCATCCAAGTCCTTACTGGTCTGTAGGCTGCTGCACTGAGACCTTCGTACATAACTGGACAATTGCTATACATAGATCACAGAACCGTCTGTTCCAAAATATTGAGGCACTGGAGCATACATTAGACATTATAGAGATGGCAGTGTGTCGTTAGGAAGGTGTTGCTTCTTCCAGGTTATCAGATAACAATATTTTCCTGCAGTGTTCGCAATAATAAAATATGTTTCTTAAAGCTTTTCCTCAGTTTGTTAACTGGCACCTTCTTATAACCTACGGGAGGCTTGGTAGAATCTTCTAGTTGAGAGAGAGAAATATCTGATGTCAGATAGAAATGCTGACAGAATAAATTTTTGCACAGACTCCCTGTATCCGTCTCCCTACCGTTATCTTTGAAAATAAATCTCTTTGTTAATCCCCTGTACTCACTCAAACATAAATGTCCTGAAAGTTAACATTGTAACTATTTGGTGTTTGCAAAGTGGTATCAATTTAAATTCACATTTCAAAGCAAATTTTTCAGCTTTGCGCATAGCTTAATGCAAAAGAATGGTACTTACACAGTAGCTTTCAACAGGAGTTCTTGTATTATTTTTGAAAAATATTGCTTAGGCTTTTAACGTAATTTATGCACAGAAAATTTCCTGCTTACTACAGCATTTTGAAAATATTTTGCAGTGCTGTATGTGTCATTCTGTGCACAACTATTTTCTTTTCTAGAAGTCCTTTGGGAAAGTAGCAGATGCACCTTAGTGTCCAGATAGAGGTTGCTAATCTGGGGAGGAGTCAAGGCATCGGTCACTTGGTCTTTACTTGGATGACACCGGCGCTGGGTCAGGCTGGAGTTCCACTCTGTTAGCATAGTCCCTTGATTTACCAGTAGCCAGCTGGATCTGAAGCAAATGTTTGCTTAGAAGGTTACTGTGGTAACTTGGTCAAATCAGGTTTCATGCCAACCCTCAACAGCTTAAAGTTAACATTAGTTACCATTTTCCCTTTAATTCAAGTAAGTATTATTTTTATGCCTTTTGAAGAAGAGCCACTGCAGTGGCTTCTGTGGCTAGAAGATAACAGTTGAACTCTCAAAAATGTTTAGCTTCTCTTTAGTTTTGCTCCTCTAAGAGACCCACGACCAAGAAATGAAACTGAAGAGGAGTTACCATAGAATACTGGTATGTAAAGACAATATGCCTTATACACGTCATTAAAGCAGCTATAGCCTTTCTGACACCCATACAGCAGCAGATCTGACAAGCTGTGAGATGTTTCCAGTTTTCTAAATAACTTCAGTGTCTCCAGTGGATGGTTGTTATTTATCAGTTGTCTCCAGAGATATTATGGCTTAGACTTAGATTTTTGTCACCAGACTTCAATTCTAGTTGCACTCAAAATCCTTACTTAGCTATTTCATGTAAATCCATTCTCGGAATAACTTTCATCAGACACATATATAACACATCTAGATGATAGTAGACACTGGCTTCTTCACAATCTCTTTCTTTTTTTGTTAGTTTAAAGTCTGATTTGTTAAGAAATGCTGTGGTCTAGAAGAGAGTAAAGCTGACATCTGATTGATATTTCCTTTAACATAAATATCAAAACAGAAGCCATTACATTTAGACATTCTTATAAATTGTCTAAGTGGTCCAGTACAATTTATCTTCACAAATAGTAAACAACAGAGAATTCTCTTGTGCTGCAGGATTTTCAAAGACTTGTTTCAGGGTGCCAGAAAATATTTAGCTTCTCTTCAAGAAATTGTTTTAAGCATCCACTGGTAATACAAAGAGTAGCTGATTGATCATGTTTGTGCTCAAAACACACATACTCAGTTACAAAAAAAAAACCACAACAAAACAAACAAAAGGGGGGGGGGGCAGGGAATGTACAGATTCCTGAGTACCACTTGCATCAGTTTAGGGACTCATGCTCAAACCTGTGGTGTGTCTCTGCGTGAACTTAGAATCATTTGCAGAAACAAGAGTTAATAATGCAAAGGGCACTAACCAATACAGGAGTGTAAGTTAGTTCTTAATAGAGAAAAGAGCTTTCTTATCCAGTTCTCTTTCAGGTAGGTACAAAATATAGTGAGGGAGGTATTCGCAGGACAAAAGAATTGTGTCCATTTTAAATATGTATATTAAATGCCTTGATCAAAACTCCTTAATCAGAAAGTCTCCCAAGCTGTTGTGTGTCTGCTCAGGATGCACTGATCTGTCCAGGTCCTTTCTGACCAGCTTAGGTTCACATTTGTGATTCAGGTATCTGTAAAAAAATTTTTAGTATAGGACTTTCACTGGTGTACTGACCAAAGCGTAGTGTGAACACAGGATATGAGAATCCCTATGCAAGATACTTAGGAATTCCTAGAGGCTTAATTTGGATTTTAGGAGGCAGTTGCCAATATCAATCCAATGCCATAATATTTACTAAAATCCAATCAAAGTATTGATCAACATGTCGGTTCTCAGCACTGGTTCTGAGGCTTTTCCCTTGGCCCAAAGTGTTAATGTTCTTTCCTAGATTCCATGGCTCTATTTGTATATGTTTTAATCACTTCAATATTTCTTCTGTTTAGATGAGTTTCAGCAATACTAGTTTTCTGTGAGGATGAAGTTCTAATCTTTATCTCCCCATAAAGTTTGTAATTAGGCTGAAAACCATTATTTTCTTCAGTGTCACAAATCCAAAGCATTTCTAAGAAAACATTTGGGTCTGTTGTCTGCAGAGCAATGGATTTGTCTGACAGGATGGGCTAGAAAGTTCATTTTCTTGCTCAGTTCCTCCCATCAAAACTGTGGAGTGCTTAGTTGTCTGAACCTGTGATGTGTAGTGGATTATGTATTCTAAAAACCACTGTAGCTGTGAATAGTACCTGGCATTGTCAAAAGACCTTCACAGTTTCGCTTGCATTAAAAATTGCATATTTGTATTAGTAGAGACAATTTCAGTAGGCACAACACGCTTACATCTTCCAAGCCTCAGAACAAAACTGAGTTAAAAAGGAAGCACTATTTTCCATGTTCTCTAACTGTTTTTTCACTAAACCTTTAGATCCATCTTAACCCTATCATTTTTTCTTCCCATGTGGTGAGTGATGACATTCTCTATGTGAGCCATAATGCATCTTGCCCATTTCATTGTTTATGGAGTAGTCTCTTACTGAAGATGTAAATGCAGTAAAAGTAGGCTATTGGAAACTTTTAGCATTAATATCTCAAGGGTTTTTTTCTCAGCTTGAGTTTTCCTGCCACTCTTCTTTGGCGTGTAAGTTTGGCCTTACCCAGTATGCCTGTGTCCTCTTAACTGCTGGTTTTATTGCATGTCGTGAAGAAGGCTACAAAAAGTAGTGGTAGGCTTGTAGTAGAAGTGAGTGCCCCATCAGTGTGTAACTGGTGGTGTTCACCTACTTGAATGTGTTCAGGTAGGGAGTGCCAAGACTGCCTGTGGTACGCAGACACTCATGTGTAGCTCACTAAATTAAAGAGTGCTAAATGCTTGAAGATCTTTTTAGGTTGTTACAGCATCTGAAGGGTTCATGTGGGTTCAAAAAGTAGCTGAAAACTTTTGTGGAAGGAAAAATTGACCCAGAGTTATGCTGCACGGGGAGAGCACCGTCAGTTCAGGAAGTTGCTGGAAGCTGGTTTCATAAGCCAGGGCTGTGTCACTGCATGGTTGCGTTGTTCATCCAGGGTATCTGCTTTTTTTTCCTCTGAGGCAGAATTTGAGGCTAGAACAGACCTTTAGTCAGACCAAATATGGCCCTTTGTACTGTATGTGTGCTATATCATGAAACATTCCCATGCTGTGAAGAACAAAACACCTTATAAAAGGAAGAGGGATGTCTATCCTTATGGATACAAGACGGTACTTTCCTCAGCAGTGTTGTGGGATCAGCAGGACAACGTGGAACGCATTCTTCCCTTTGCAAAGGCAAAATTGTTGCCGCAGTGCAGCTCCACACTAAGCTCTCACTTACAGGACGCAACAGCTGAGAGTGGCCTTGCCAGCCCCAGACAACTGTTGAAAGCAATAGCTCACAGGGCATGTTAAACCCACTTTTTATTTCCTGCAGAGCATGTGGCTGCCTGATTCATTAACACACTGTGGGCAGTCATGTTGCTTTCTAATCGTAATTTTTATTTAATCAGTGGCACTAGGAATTTGACTAGCTCAGTGTTGCTATTTAAAATGTATATGAAGGTAAGTTTGCCTACTGAGGAGCTTCAAGCCAGGTAGTGAAGTAGGAAGCAGCAGTAAAAGATCGTGCCCATTCCTCCCTCCCTCAAAGAGTGTTGATCTTTGCACCTTATATTCTGTGTGCTCTTTGAGCAGCCGGTCTGTCAGCTGTGGTAAATCTTCATTGTTCTAATTTTTTTCTTTTTAATGAATGTCAAAGCAACAACTAGTCATCCAGTACCTAGTTGATGTAGATGCCGTATTAAATGAAAGCTAGGTAGAGCAGCAGACTCTCTTTGAAGTTTCATTTTAAGCTTTCTAATTCAACTTTTAAGAAATTTAGCCAATTCTGTTGATTTTTATCTTGGTTTTGCATACCATGTTTGAAATGTGCAGATGACTCTTTTATCATATGCTAGGTATCTGATTTAACTATTACTATCAAAACTGAATTTACCAATTTCAGCAAAATTAAGAAGATGAATACCTGATCTAACTACAGATATAAGTTCTTAGCTTCAAGATCCATGTCCTCTGTTCTATTCTTTCCTCCCTTTCTGAGAGACAAGAAGTGGGGCTTTCACCCTTGAAGAGTTGTGAGCCTTTGATGAGACTGAACACTGCCCGAATTTAAATTTTATTCAAACTGTTTTGTTTGTGCCTCACTGAGGATGACTTACAGTTACTCTGACTTGAGCATCTTCAGCAGTAGAAGAGGAATGTTTTCTGCCATCAAAAAATACAGATGCCAGCAGAGGCACCTCTGAAACAAAAATTGGATACGTAGCATACTGGCTTACCTCTTCTCTCAGAAGGCTGGGTTTACATCATTAGTTATTATTTGTATTATGCTGCTATCTAGAGGTCTGATGCACCACAAATAGGCAGTTTTGAAGACCACTCCTGGCTATAGAATTTGCAGTGCAAGAGAAGCAGTAGGTCAGAGAAGGAGGTGCCATCAAACCTGTTCTACAGACAAAAAAAATGGAGCCTGAATTAATTCAGCAACTGGTCCAGTATAATGTTGGAAAGTGGTGGCAAAGCTGAGCGGAACACCTACATCTTTTGAATGAAGATTCAGTGCTCGGCAGCTGTAAAAGCAGCATGAATAGTCTGTCCTTTTTCTTTATGTTTTTCTGATGATGCAGATAAAGCAGGAAGCTGAGAGCGTCTTTCAGATAAGGATATCTCAGTTGCTTGAGCACTTGCAGTAGAGGAATTTATATTAAGCTTCAGTAAGTGCAAAGAACTGTGAGTGCTTTTAGTCAGGTCTTGCTAGCAGATATCTCCAATACTTTTTTCTAATTTATTCTATGGGTTATGTTCACTCCTTGACTTGTCTTTGGTTGTCTTGACTTGGTCCATTCCGGTTTTCGATGTTGTGGGGGTTTTCTGTTTATTTGCTTTTCCATTTTTAGACTTCTTCCCACTTGACCTTGATTTTCAACCAACGCCTGTGAACTGCCTTTTTAAAGGAAAATGCTTCCCAGGATTTTAATCTTTGTGGGATGTATTCTTTTTAAGTAATTCCATCTATAATTTAATCCTGCTTGTATGGCTAGAAGCTGTATAGAGTTGTGTCTCATTTTGAACAGGCTTGCATAACCCAAACCCAGTGCATTTTAGTTCTGTTACTCCACAAAGAACTGTGTAATCTGGCTTTGCAACTGATTAACCTAAGGAAAACCAATCTCAGGCTTACCAGGTAGTTCATCTCTTACTGCTGTCTCATTTTTGCAAGATGATTAGCATTTGGCCAAAAGGAAAAATAGGTTGATGATTGGAAAACAGCCACGGAGACACTGAGAACGTCAGTAAGTATGTTTTTCTTTTATAAAATAATTCATTGGAAAGCAGGAAAAAGAGGATGCAAGGCCAGTTACATATCATGGGAAAATGAATGTCTTCTGACTCTGCCATAATAATCATTTCCTCCCTCCCCATTTCTCCTAAGCAAATATACTCGGGGTACTCTTCAGTGATAGTATATATAAAGGATATCCTCCAAAAAGAGATTGGCAGGTTTAATTTGTTTGATGTGTGCAATCACAGTCCATGTTAAATTCAAAATGCTTGTCCAATCAAGGATTCAATATAGAAAAGAGGCAGTAACAAGCATGCAGTATGCTGTAATAAAGAAATCTGTTGATTGAAAACAGTTTGTATATTTTGGAAATGATAGGGAATGTAATTGGTGAGAAAGAAAAGGATAGGGCTTCATAAATAATAGGAAATAGAGCATATTTTTTCCACTGATAATGCTAACTCAATTTAACAGTATTCTGGTGCTGAATTTTCTTGTTCAGCAAAATAGGTCTGGTAGATCTTCCAGTACTCTAAATTTCATGATTAATGGAAGGAATTATTTATTTTGATGGTGCCAACTTTAATGTGTTGAATTTCAGCTGTAATGGCCCTCTCTTTCTCTCATCTTTTTCTTTTTTTTTCCTGTGTCTCCTAACCCTTAGGAAGCAGGAGAGGATTTGGCAGGCGCGCTTCTCAGTCAGACATGACTTTAAAAAAGACAGCTATCCAAGTGCTTTTATGAACTTTCAAAGACTATTTGGTATGCTATATGAGATGAAAAGACCTTGATATGGCAGGCTAACTCCAGTATGCCTTACAAACGTTAATGATTCTAAACCTAATCATAACTGAAGCCCAGAACAAGCTCAACAATTCACCCTTGTTCTGCACCACACCTTCCGTATAGTCTTTCTTTTTTTTTTTTTTTTTTTTTTTTTTTTTTGCTGCGGTTCACTCACAAGAACTCTTTCTATTTATGGAGCAGTAAGTACTTGAATAGTCTTTTAGCATATGGATCATATCTATGCAGTCTTGCAATGCTGCCAGTCTTGAAAATAGTGAGGTTTTGTAGACTTATTTCATGTTCTTAAATTTCTGAGGGTCAGACCTCTGTTTTGTTTCTCATCTTCTGTGTGAGAGTGTGTGTAAGCTTATATTAGGGTATTAATATATATTTTTTTAAAAAGACTGTGTTAAATGGACATGTAGCTGCAGCTGTTTATGCAGTAATTGTTATGGTACTTTAAAACTCTTACAATCTAGGAGGAGGAAGTACTTGAGAGTCAAAAGCTAGGAAATAATACAGGTAACAATGCAGTTTTATATGGGGAAGATTAATTTATTAAGTTTCTCAATAATTTTATGTTTTGTATTCACATAATATGTTACTCATTGTATTATATGATGTTATCCAATATTTGGACATAAAATTATACCTAAGTGGTCATGCTAGTTGTGGGAAATACAATGTGTCAGGCTGAATTTTTGTTCAAGTATTCTCCTCTGAGGATGATAAATATTATGACATTTTGAAGAAGAGCTCTTAAGACTAAAAAAAAAAGTCTTTATACGCAAAAATGTGAAGATGTCCCTCTTAGTTTGAGCAGTTGGGCTGTGTCAGGCTGTGAACTTGGGGCAAAGGAACTGTACACGTGCAGGCAGCGATTTCCAGGATATGATGGGAGTCTGCGGAGTGGTAGTGACTACAGGTAAATCCAACAGGATCTGATGCTTGGTGCTAGAAAGTAAGCTCACTCAAATCTATTCCTCATCAAAGATCTACATGGATGATGTGATGTCCATAACAAATGTAGAATGAAATAACACAGGTTTTGAGGCATTTGAGTTTACTGTACATGCTGTGGGCGCACTGACTTCACAGGGGCAACTGATGATTTGGTCTTGTGCAATAATATTTGGGGCTCCTTTTACTGAGCTTTTAGGTTTGATACTTCCCTCCCCAGAACCGATGCAATAAAAATTCCATAAAAGCACGCATCGTCACACACACTAAGGGTTTTATTCTTTTTCAAGAACTTCAGGCTGAATCTTGGGACCTCATCAAATGTTTGCTCTGTAAAACCTCGGATTCAGAACAGAGATGATTTTTACATGAGTCTGAAGTAAATGCGATCTACAGTGAGCAATGAGCAAAACACAACTTATTTTGTGCTCACAACTTTTAACCAGTCATCGGTACGGTTGGAGTGTTGCCACTGGTTGAGAAATGGTCGTAGAATCCTAACACTCAAAACAATACTTTGAAGGCTCTACTGAAACCGGCAGCTACTGTGGGTTTCTCTCCGAGGGATAGTTATTTTCTTGTAATCAGAAAATGTGATTTACAATCTGCATTTTTACGTTCAGACTAAATCTTTGAATATTGTAGCCCACTGCCAGTTAACTCTAAGTCTCATTTCTAGTCAGTATGTTAAAATACATGAAAAAGAACTGTTCGTATGCTTAGGTGAAAAGCTGTTTCAATTTTCTTCACTTTTTCTACATCTGTGTTTTAAGAGAGAAATTCTTCCACTGTATATTTTGGTGTCAACAGTTTCCACTCCTAAACGATGGACAACAAGTTAACAACATAAAATGGGTGTTGACAGTTCTTGAAAATGAAATAATGTTTGATATAACCTCAAGTTTCTCTCTGAACTTCGACCAAACAATAGAAGACCTTAAATAGGAGGGGCCCTGTGCTGTCAAGCACGGAATTACATGGGGAAAAAAATTTAATCTAAATAGTGAGGGAGAAGTCTGGGTTCTCTTGCATGATATTTAGCAGCAATGGTAAGAAGAGGGATGTTTCTTTCTTTGTGTAATGTGCAGTAGTTACAATAAACACAAGATTTCCAAATCTCAGAGGACTCTTCTGACAGTTGCTTGATAACAGCTTTTTTCACTCCGTAGTTTTGACAGTTTGTATGTGTTGCCATATCTAGTGTAAACTAAAACATCACTGTCATTCTGTTTTTCTTTCTCATGTGGCTTCCTTTTCTTTCTTTTTTTTTTTCCTGTCTTTAAGATAATGAAAAACATGGGCTTTTAATTTGTAGGCTTGACTAAGACAAGTTGTGTGTGGAGAGTGGCATGCATTTGAGTTTTGAAATTTTCAGGTTGAATAGCTTTTTTTTCTCTCTCTCTCTAAACTATTTCTTAAAAAGTGGATGTGTTTTATGTGTTTGTGTCCTAATTTTGACCCGGCCTGTCAGTATGCGTTGGTTAGTACATGTGAGCGTAACTGTATGTGCAATATGAAAAAACTGCTGTACACGGGATACTTCTGCGTTCACACTGCCATTGCACATTTTTGTTGTATTTTGTCTTTTTTATTCACACAGAGGTCCACAGAAGTGCAGCACATGCATTAGCATCTCCTCCCAGCCGAACGCGCCTTCACTTTCTTTCTCTCCCATGTTTCTGAATTATATTGATGATAATATTGGAGTAATGCACCATTTTAGAAAAGCTGCTGGGAGGTGAAAGTTGTGGGGAGGGACTTGAGGGATGCATCCTTAGGAAAGGACTGCCTGCTCCAGGGGTACCCTGGTTTCTGCAGCTACAGCTCAGCTGTTTTGGTTTACCACAGTAGATTACATGTCCCTGGGTAGAGTATGACTTTATTTAACCTTTGGGTGTTTTTTCCCCATCTTTCTAAGGTTATTTTGTCATCAAACTAAATTTGCTTTAGCACAGCAAAGTGCCCAATGTCGTCATCTGGCATGTTACAGACAAATTCCAATTACTTTTCTGCTTCAAGCTATTGTTAAACACTACGAGCTAGCTGACAGTAAAATTATAAATACAGGTGTTGTCACACTACACTATAATCAGAATTTTAATTTGAATTTTCATTTGTAAAGGCTTTTTTTTAACATGAAAATGGGAATAGAATTAGTTTTATTGACAGTAAAAAGACATTTTGAAAGCTTCTTAAATCATTACCTGTATTTAGTAGTGGGGAAAAATTGTATATGTCCGTACAAAAAGAAGAGTTTTATTATCACATATTTACTCATTATATTTGGTGGTAAATAAAACTAGGAAGATGTGTTTGACAAATGATTGACGTGACTCACTACGTTTTCACTTCATCAGAACAATAGACAGACATAAATATATATTTGCTTTATATTTTGTTCTTCTATTACTAATGCAAGCCTGCGATAAAATCTTCAAGCAAATTAAGTAGAGCCTGTTGAGTCTGCATGCAGTGCTAAACTTTTTATTTTGCAATTTTCTCTTCTTACATAGATTCATCATTCTTTGCTTTCTTCCCCCCCTTTTTTTTTCCCCTCCTCCTTTTTCTTTGCTTGCTGGTTGGAGTGGTTCCCCCTTCTCAAGACCCTTTTTTTTTCCCTCAAGGCATTTAGTGTCGTGTCTGCCAGATTTCAGTGATGAGCAGCGAATTGCTTTTAAAGTGGGCATTATGCCAGTTCAGCAGCACAATGGAAAACCAATCTTCCACCATTCTACTTTTGATGCTGTTATTGTAGCATTTTAGATAACTGCTGCCACAAAAAAAGATGTGCTCAATTGCTACCAGTTAGTCAAGTTAAATCCAGAGTAGCATTAAAATTACTCTGAAAACTGTTTGTCAGAGGTCATGTGCTGTCTGTGGCTACAGCGCATAGGATAGATGTTCTGTGCTGTGTGGGGTTTTTTCTTTTTGCGTTATTATTACTGTGACTGACCAGCTCTCTAAATAGCCCTTCACTACCTGTTTACTTATTGTCTTCACCTCACTGCTGAAAATATGTGTCAAACAGAAATGTTGAAAAGTTTCTGTAAAGTGCTGGAAATAGCAGGGGAGTGAGTTGTTCAGGGTGCTACGGTTTGTACAGTGTGAAAGAAAAAAAAAAAAAAGAAAAAAGGGGGGAGAGCAAGAACATAATTCTCTGGTTTCTGTAGCAAGATTACTGTTTTCATCTTTTTATCTTCACTTTTCAACCACTGAGTTCACTTTTCTATTTTTTTTAATAGCACAAATGGAATTTATCCGCTTTCTCACTCTCTTCCCCTTCAACTCCTCCTCCTCTTCCTCTTTATTCTGCTGGCTTTGCTTGTGAATGAAAGGGTCTGTTACTACCGCTGTAGGACAGATGGCAGTTGTGGAGGGGGGATTATAACACTAGGTGACTTTTAAATCAGTTGTTTTCCAATAAAAGACAAACAGGAAGATTATTTATGGGTGGTGGGAATTAAAAGAGCATGAGTATTTTACTCGCCTCTGGCCGAGACTTTATTTTATGAATAATATAATACCTACGCAGCCTGAATACTTGTTTTGCTTGCTTGCATCACTGTAAAATGTATGTTATGCTGTGCTATGTTCTGGTCATTTTTAACAGGGAAGCAGCCTTCTGCAGCCATCACTAGGTTACACCACTGTGGAGCATAGGACCGCAGATTACAGCCACAGGCAGCTCCTGTGGGACAGTGAAAGAGCTGTGAATTTCAACCTTGTGTTTAGGAATCTAAATAATATACCCAGTTTTCAAAGGGCTTAATATTTGTAGCCTGGTAAGTGTGTTAGCCCTGCAGTGGTCCACGGCGAAGACTGGGAAATCTATTTAAGCATGTAGGTAGGCAGCACCAGTAGCAAAACCTTTGAAAATCTTCACCATAGTCCACAAGGTTGTTCTTTCTCTGTGGGACAGGAATGGCGTCTGTCTCACGGGAACGCCTTCAGATATAATTCGGTAATATTTGTACAGTGCTTTAAAATCCCCCAATAGGTGGCAGTGTGGAAGTGCGCAGCTGTCCCAGTTAGGATTTTTTAGCATTGCTCTTCAAGATGGGCATTTCCTTCCTGGTTCGGTTAAATTCTAGCCATTGAGAGTTTGCTGCCTTAATAGTAGAAATGTTGTGGGCTCTTCAATTTTTCTATTCAGGGAACCTCTTTTGGTGGTGCACGTGGGTCGTGTATGGTTGCTACTGCTAACACTAATACCTGTGAGTCAGTGGAACTGTTTTCACCAACAATTTTTTATCAGAGCTGTGTGCACGCCAGGTAAATAACCTTGTAAAAGAGAAAACCTTTAAATTATTGTTATGGGGACAGAATGACTAGGTAAGTGAAGAAGGGTGCTTGTGCATGGAGGTCAGGAAAAAAAGCGCGGTACCATCTCCCTTGGGTAAGTAAAACTAAGTCCACCAGGCAACATGGTTGAAAGTTGGAGTGCAGAGAACCTTAGTGATACACACACACAGACTTTATTAAGTAGGTAACCTAAATAACAGTGATTTAAAAAACAAGGTGAGCACTAGATGAGTTCTTGAAACAAAATGGGAATGTAACTCCATAAGAAACACTTCATACTTAAGGTAATTGTAACTCTACGTAAATTTAAGAGATCCCTTTTCTCCTTTTGGTTTTGTTTTTCTCTTTCCTTTTGAAACTAGATTTTCAGTTTTGCAGGGGTTATTGCACAAGTTTTCTTGTTCCTTGATCACATACCAACAGACCTGTCTACCTACTGAGGAACTTGCAGAATTCAACTACGTGCATTTACATAGTCTCTGTATGTAAATGCTTTCGGAGAAAGACTTACAGAAAGCATGTCCACTAAAGTTAGTCTTAGATAGAGGTAACTAGGGCAGAAAACGCTAGATGAATTAAGATCAAAGGGAAACAGAAGCCCCTGGAGTTTGATCACATTGACTCAAAAGTATAAGCATGTCAGGAAATGAGTTTTTTTTTCTTTTAAGACTATTTCTGCATTCAGTGTTTTTGCTGATGGGAAAGAAACGTGAGTCCACGTGGGGTTTTCTTATTATTTATACACATGATACACACAGTTTCTCTCTTCTTGGCCTATGTTTTGGGGTTATGATATGGAAAATCATCACATGTACTTGGTTAGATGTTACAGAGTTCCTTGCTAAAGAGCCACCTACAGGAAGAAATACAGGAAGCGTACTCAGAGCAACAACTGAGGAGCTGATTGCATCTGCAGCCAAGGAAGAGGGAGGGAACTGACTCTTAAATGGAACCAAAACCAGATCTTACAGATCTCAATCTTATTATTCAGTTTCCCAGAAAATATTTAATGCAAGGCAAGCTTTCTAGGAAGCAAGTATAAAAGTAAGGATTCAGAAGACTACGAAGTATTAAAAAATTTAAAACAATACGGCGGTTTAGGCTGTGAAATTGGGTACCTGGTTTTTTTAAGGAGGAAAATTAGCTGGGGAGACTGTAACAGCTCCTTGAGTAAAAAATGTTAAGTTGGACTACAATGCAGTTTAAATGAGGACTAGTTAGGCTGGAACTTGACCCTCACCTGCTTTTTGCCTTCAGTTTGAGTGATGCACCAAGAAATAGCTAGGAATAAGGTACTGGCTTTAGACTGAAGGCAAGAATTTATAAGTATATAATGTGTGTACTAATGTAATTGCCTTTGAATTTTCAGCCTTAAGTATATGCACTTTTACTAATAATAATGATGGAGTGATTTGAAATTTTGAAAGCATGTGCTTTTCAGTATACGTGATCCATGTAGATTGGTCTGCAAGAAGATCCAGGTTACCTTTGCTCTAGCAAATCGCTTCTCTGGTCAGTCATTTTTGCCTTAGTGCCCAAGATCGAGCCCTTCAGAACAGGCAACAAAATGTACAAAATGGTTTTCAGAGCCTCTCTAAAAAATCCTTTTCTGTGAAGAAGCCTTCATATATTCTGAAAGTGTTACAAGCGTTTCAGCTTTTGCTCACTTCACTTCCTTATCTCTGCTTTTCACTTAAACTTTTCTATTCCAAAGTTGAGAAACTCT